>NC_074728.1:23464041-23739041 GCF_947242115.1 Biomphalaria glabrata | reverse complement strand
TTAAGACTACACGACTATAGAATGAGATTCTCAGTTCACGCAAAGATATTTATGTAGGAACTAGTACATGGGAACGGAAGGAGAGACAGACAAAAGAAGTGAAAGAAGGACGAAATTAAAGATGGACGCTCCTGTCTATGGTGGATGCTCTAATCCTGGCTATAGAACAGAGAGGAGTAAAGAAAGACGGTCGACGGATCATGTGTGGCGCCCCAACGATCTAACAGTCCAGTATGAGCAAAAAGAGATACATAATTCAACATCAAATAATAATAAAAAGATTGTTAACCAAAACCAACTGTAACTCATAAATTATTTAATTCATTTTCTTACCGTAACTCATTAATTATATAATTCATGACCTCAATGTAATTCTTTAATTAATTAATTAATAACCTTACTGTAACTGTGTAATTAATTCATGACCTTACTGTAACTCTGTAATTAATTAATTCATGACTAATGTTTAATAGATCTTTATTTTTGATGATATTTATATTTAGCTGCTGAGGCATTCAGGTTGGCAATACCCATGACTACTACCATTTGTAAGTATTGCTTCCTATTTGTAATGTATTAAAATGAAACCTTTCTCCAAGACTAATATAGTATTTTCACTAGCAACATTTCTGATAGGTTTTTGATACAACGAGAAAATAGAAACACTACTCAGCAGATTGACTATAAATTTATTTACATGTCAGGAATCATACAGCCTCAAGGAATTAACAAACAACTGTCATTTTTTTTCAGCAATAATCTTGGTCAGACTACACTGCCATCTCCCGGTTCTGTGTTTTTATCTATCTATCTATCTATCTATCTATCTATCTATCTATCTATCTATCTATCTATCTATCTATCTGTCTATCTGTCTGTCTATCTATCTATCTATCTATCTATCTATCTATCTATCTATCTATCTATCTATCTATCTGTCTGTCTGTCTGTCTGTCTGTCTGTCTGTCTTTCTGTCTGTCTGTCTGTTTGTCTATCTATCTATCTATCTATCTATCTATCTATCTATCTATCTATCTGTCTGTCTATCTGTCTGTTTCTATCTATCCATCTATCTCCTCAAAGTTTTCCATCAAAGGTGTCATCGCATGGTAATTGGTATAACTTGGCGACACCCACCTTACAAAAAAAACAACAACTCTCTAATGCTAGAGAAAAGCTGGGAAATTGTTGAAGCACTGCTTACCATTACACAGCTGCACTAGAGCTGACAACTACCCCCCCCCCTCCATGGGGGATGACCAATTGTCAAAAATAATCCTTGTTGGAGAGTTTTAAGGAGAACGAAGTATTACACTGTTCCCTCTATCTGAATTAAATCAGGCGCCCTTTATGCATAGAGGGAAGAAGCTGGCGGCCCATGGCCCCTGAAAGTGGCAGTTGAAGAGCGCTCACAAATATCACTTGGCACACATTCGAGACCTAGAGAAGAGCTCTTGCCAAAGTCAGGCTCAGAAGATAAATAGAACATTTAAATAGACCCATAGCGGCAGAGGCATAGTGAGTGGGGGGGGGGGGGGCAAGGGTGCGCGATGCCCCTGGCGCATCCCTCAGGGGGCGCCACACGCAGAGTAAATTTATATGTGATGTTTATGAAAAAAAAAAGGGGGGGGGGGCGCCAATAAAGTATCTTTCCCCTGGTGCATGTTTTGCTCGCTACGCCTTCTGCACTGCGTTCAACTGAGTTTGCGTGGTCACGTGAAATAATGCACTCGGCTTTAATGTTCAGAATCAAAGAGTTCGTGTCATCGTTCAATGGTTTAATTTTTTTTTTTTATGTTAGCTACTAGAACTACTACGACTACAACAAAGACCAGCTCAGTGACCACACTACTGACCCCTAAACAATCTCAAAAAACAAGCAACATGACAACGTCACCATCTACAAGCAGTACTACAGCACCTAGAACAACAGGCAAGTCGTTTAGGGCACTCAACCACCGCGCCTCCTGGTGAATTGTCCCATTTATTTTTTATGTAATTGTTTTTTTTTTCTTTTCAAAGTTGTGAATCCTGCAAAGCATGAAACTTGAAGGCTTAAGTCCAAACCTAGATCTTGATAATATCAATGTATTCGATAGAATAAACTTAGAATCTAGTATCTTTTTTTTTACATCTTTCGTTTAAGTAAAAAAAAAACACAACGTTTAAACACATGTATGTCTCTTTATATTCCGCAGAAATTACTTTGCCCAAACAGAATGTCACTAGAGTAACAGGTAATTGTGTCATTTTATTATTAGTATTGCTACAAACTTCAAACATTCATGACAAAACGCTACTATATTTAAAAAAATGTCTTACAATAGTTTGGCATTTTAAAAATATTTGCAATGTCTATGAGAGTGATTAAATGCCCAGCAAACGACACTAGCTCCAGCTGGAATAACCTGCCCAGTGTGCGGCCGAACATTCCGGGCTCACATAGGTCTCACCAGCCACATGAGGAGACACAAAACCCCAGTGTAAAGCCCTCAGCGCCCTGGATGACAAAGTGGTCATCATCGAACCACGATGTACGAACTATATATAATTAATAATGAACGTAAATGGATAATTATTTCTAAATGGAGTCAATCTCCTTCGTTCTCGGATGGTTCAGATCAGTAATCCTATCACTGAGAAGTGGTTTCCAGATCAGGCAGTTCTTCGTATAGGTTTGTTTTTTTATATAGGAGGGTTTCGGGGCCAGAGTCATTTTCATTAATAAAGAATGAATCGTTGAAGGACATGGTCAGCTTTCTCTAGTGATGCTCGCAAAGGCATTGCTTGTCCCGACTTTTAACTTCCGGAACATATGTTGTCTCATTCTGTTGTGTCTGGTTTTGAGGATATCCTTTAATAGGCGTTCTTTTTTCTGGTAATTGGGATGTGAGCTGGTTTAATTATCATTTTTTTTATCTCTAACAAATCTTTTTTTTTCCCATTTCGTCTGAGTTGAGAGAAATTTTCATTTGTTTGTTTATTCTTCTATCTCTGGTCAGTATGTTTTCTTTTTCATTGTGGTCATTGAAATGTTGACATTGTTTCTCTTTTTTTTTTACAGCAAAACTTTTGACGGAGGCTAAACTACGTAAGTAATTATATATTTAAGGTTATATTGTCATATTTAAGGTTATATTGTCATATTTAAGGTTATATTGTCATATTTAAGGTTATTTTGTCATATTTAAGGTTATATTGTCATATTTAAGGTTATATTTATAGTTTTCAACTTCCATTGAAAGCGGGGGCGTCATTTGATACTATGCATTCTAGATCTGTGAAGTGGTCTACCACGTTAAGGGGCTGTCCATTTACGGTGATCTTTGGGGCTGAGCAGGTTTTTTTGGGTGACTTCTGGACCATGACTTCTTTTTTTCGAGGTTTATAGATAAACCGAAATGGCAGCGTATGCAAATTTGTTGACCGCAATCTGGAGATCATGTTCATTGTGAGCTAGCAGGGCGCAATCATCGGCATAGGAGACGGCGAAAAGAAAATATTAATCGACAACTGGGGGAGAATGGTTATGCTTGCCATGGATGTGGCAAAATATATAGATCAAAGCTGGGCCTCGTAGGCACCGGAGATAATTCCGCCGTAAAGACCTGTTACTTAGCTACGAGCTATTGGTCTAAACTGCACACAGGTTTTGGCGTTGCAGGTCAATGTTCATACCTTCTATAATGATTGGTCTCGGTGCAACACTGAGAGCTTAAGTTCTACCTGTTAGTAAGACCATAGACTAGTAACTGTCATTTCGATCTCCTGTTTTCTTGAAGATAATTATCTGTTTTTATTATCGAAATTTCCATTTTTATTTTTTCTAGTTTATGGCTTCTGGGGGGACTGGTCTGCTTGGAGTTGCTTGCCGAACTGCTCTGTAAGAAATATAGTCCGTACAAGGTGAGTATGTAAAACATTTAGATATGAGTCCACTATATGGGATGTAAGCCGCACCCGGATCTTTCCAATAGAAAGTGAAGTCATACAGAAAACAAGTTACATTCAATAAAACCCACTCAAAAGCAAGCAAAATATAAAAAAAAACTATCCGACCCGCGGCGCGTGACCACTTCCTGAAAGACACAGTTGTCCAAATGGGGTGAGTTTGGGCAAACGACTGTGTGCGCATGCGCCTGGAGAGCAAGGAAGGCCCAGGTGCGGGCGTGAGAAAGGCTAGAGAGTCACCGTGCGTGCGTGGTGTCTTGCATGGTTGGGCGACGTAGACTTGTTCTCCCCTCTTTTTTTCTGAGCCGCGCTCTCTGTCACCATGAAAGTTAATTGGGGTAACTCTAGCCCGACTTGCAGAAATAAAATAGTTATCTTTTCATGACTTTTTCATAGAGGGTTAGAGAGTCAGTGTGCGTGCGTACTGTACCGCATGACTGGGCGACATAGAGAATCATATATACAGATCATTTTAAAAAAAAATCCTATCTATAGGCGAAGAACTCCACCCATTATTTTGTTGAACAGCAACAAGGGAAACTAACACTCCAGTATTCATAGATAAGGCTAATTTTAATAGTTTGGTCCCCTTAAACAAAATTCTTAACGCTATTTCTCCCTCACGCGTTCTCCTATCAAGTTAATACTTTAAATATTGCACCTAACAAAAAAATGAATCATTAAACAAAAATTCTCAAATAATTATTGGTAATTAATTATTCTGTTTGATATCGAATAAGGGAAATAACTTATACAATATTGGTAAATACAGTTTTGAGGACGAATTTATTTCCCTTTAGATAAACTATTTTTTTTTTTAAGAATAAGTTTTTTTGTGTTTTTTTTTGCGTGTTCTAATTAATTATATTTATTAATTTTATTTGATTCAAGATAGCTTCAAAATGTTTACGTAAGATAACTAATTATTCCACAGACCTTGTCTTGATCCACCACTAGGTCCGCGTGATTTTAATTGTCCAGGATTCGCCTACCAGCTCGGGGACAAGACATCTTGCAATGAACAGTGCGCCACAAGTAAGCAGCAGACGTGACCTAGTTAAACAAAAAGTCTAACGTCAAACGAGAAGTCCCATAGAAGTGTGTCATGTTACTAGAGAAGTCTTTGTTTAATCTCATCGTTACACTGTGCAAGTAACTTGTTAATCTAGCAATACAGTAACTTACTTCACTTAATCCTGTGAACTCCCAGGGGAGCATAGGGCCGCAACCACACCTCTCCACCGAACTCGGTTCTGAGCAGCTTTCTTCATTTGCTCCCATGTCATTCCAGTACCCTCAGCTTCACTGATGGCTGACCTCTTCCAGGTTTGCTTGGGTCTGCCCACTTTCCTCTTTCCTTGTGGGTTCCAGTCGAGTGCCTGCCTTGCAATATTGGTAGCTGGTTTTCGCAGGGCGTGTCCTATCCAGCTCCATTTAGGTTTTGTGATGTTGAGCTATGGGCTTTGTTTAGTTCTCTCCCACAATTACAATAGATTAACTTAAACTCTGCTAATTAATTGTTAATTGCAACCCTTGCCTGCTCTAATAGCTCTAGGGAAGATGGAGCACGAATGTGTCCTAGCATAAAGAATAAGAAATGTGCCTTTTATCTTATTAATTACAGAAGCTACTTCAAAAAGAGAGGATATGTCCCAGTCCTTCGGGTCTTGGTCGTTGCAATGTCATCGAATACTAAAAAAATCTTGACCCTCTAGTTGTGGAAGCCAATAGCTATTAGGCTTGGTTTCTGTGGGGTCTCAAGTACAAATCTCGTGCTTCAAATCTGTAGGCGATCTCCGAGTCTACCCAGATCGAATTGCTGTCTGAGTATTAGTTGGGAAGAGCTAGAAACAGATTAGTTATATTTTCTGCCTAACGAACCAAAAAATATTAAACAGGAATATTGCTTTAATTAATTGTGTTTATTAATTAATTAAATTATATGTATTTATTTATTTATTTATTCTAATTTATTAAAATAAAAATGTCAGTGACAACTACAGCTTAACTATGAATAAACAATTACGCTTTATAAATAAATGGAGATACTTTTTCGTATTCCATCCCTAGTGCCTTTAGAATGGAACGGGTTGCTTGAATCAGCCAGAAAAAAAACCCAATGATTTAGCAGAGTTTAAGTCACTGATTAAAATGGTAGTTTTCCTATCACACCTTGCAATCTATGGGGCACACGATGTAACGGCCATTTGTTTTTGTGGCCCACGATTAACGAGGGAGTTATGTGGCCAGGACAATGACCAACTTCCTTTACTTGTCCCGTACTAATGTCAGGTACCCCTTAGAGCTGTATGGACGCCCAAAGTAAAACTCCCAGTCTCCACCATTATTAAAACCTGAGACTTCCGGTTCGGAAGCCAAGCTCTTCACTACTTAGCCACCGCGTCTGATTAACATGCATGACTAGATTGACACGTGAAATGCGCAGGACCTAATTATCTTCTTTTTTTGAAGAAACGTCTATGCTTTATAAGGTAATATGCCTAACTTCATCTTCTAAAGCAGGGGTTCTCAACCTGTGGGTCGCGACCCCCTTAGGGGTCGATTGACGATTTGCCAGGGTTCGCCTAAGACCATCGAAAATATGGATTGTTATTGTCTATTCTTCTATAGCTGTGAGGGTGGGGGTCGCGGCAGAGTTGGGGATTATAATAAGGAGTCGCCGAGCAAAAATGGTTGAGAACCGCTGTTCTAAAGAAATGAAATACTACATCTTATAAAGGAATCAAGGAAGTCAAACACTAAGGCCTTCCAAAAGCACAGACACACACACACACTTCCTTATCATGAATATTGAAATTTTAAAACTGAAGGACTGACTCCGGTCTTATAGTTTTCCACGCATTCTTCAGACTGCTCTAAAGGTTGGTGGGGCTTCAATTGCTCCAAGTCTTGCATCAACTGTGAAACCGCATGTGACAAAGACACAGGCAGCTGCGCGGTGTGTATCCCAGGATACCGTTACCCCAGCACAGCATGCGATCAAGGTAAAGGTCGTGTCATTCTGTTTGTCGTGATAATACAGCATGCGATCAAGGTAAAGGTCGTGTCATTCTGTTAGTCATGATAATACAGCATGTGATCAAGGTAAAGGTCGTGTCATTGTGTTTGTCATGATAATACAGCCTACGACCTCAATTATCTCCCTTACTACTAAGGACATTCTTTTTGTGTCTCTCTATGACTCAGTCGCGTGAATCAACGATGGAGCAATGTGTAGTGAAATGATGTTTTAAAACAGGTGATAAACCTTGTGAGAATATTACAATGAATATTAATGTCAGTCTTGGTTTTCAGTTCTTTTTACTCTTCCCTGCAGAGATCACTGATGCCAACTCTCTGTCTTCACTGTCCTAAAAGGTTTGATTTCCCCTCCTCTGTTTTCCATTTAGTACAAAGCTCATTATCGACGCCTCTGTCCTCATTTCCTTATATAGTTCACGGTCGCCGCCTATGTTTTCACTTTTCTATAATGTTTATTTTCGTCTCCTCTGTCTTCAATTTCCTTCAAGATTCACTGTCGTCGCCTTTGTTTTCATTTTCCTACAAGGTTCAGTGTCGCTTCCTCTGTCTTCACTTTCCTACAAAGTTCACTGTTACCTCTTCGGTCTTAAATTTTCTTCAAGGTAAACTGTCGCCGTCTATATCTTCACTTTCATATAAAGTTTACTTTCACCTCCTCTGTTTTCATTTTCCTATAAGGTTCCCTGTCGCCTCCTCTGTCTTCATTTTCCTATAAGGTTCCCTGTCGCCTCCTCTGTTTTCATTTTCCTATAAGGTTCCCTGTCGCCTCCTCTGTCTTCATTTTCCTATAAGGTTCCCTGTCGCCTCCTCTGTTTTCATTTTCCTATAAGGTTCCCTGTCGCCTCCTCTGTCTTCATTTTCCTATAAGGTTCCCTGTCGCCTCCTCTGTTTTCATTTTCCTATAAGGTTCCCTGTCGCCTCCTCTGTCTTCATTTTCCTATAAGGTTCCCTGTCGCCTCCTCTGTTTTCATTTTCCTATAAGGTTCCCTGTCGCCTCCTCTGTCTTCATTTTCCTATAAGGTTCCCTGTCGCCTCCTCTGTTTTCATTTTCCTATAAGGTTCCCTGTCGCCTCCTCTGTCTTCATTTTCCTATAAGGTTCCCTGTCGCCTCCTATGTTTTCACTCTCCTAAAAAGTATACTTTCCTTTCTCTGTCTTCACTTTACTTCAAAGGTTCACTGTCACCTCCTCTGTCTTTACTCTCCTACAAGGTTCACTGTTGCCTCCCATGTTGCCTCTAGCGCCGCTACCGCAAGGTCAAAGCCCGTGTCGCTCTCTCTCTCTGGTTGCCCCTAGAACGGTTGCCTGCACAAAGCCCCAGAAATGTCTTCCACTCTCAGGAACGACAATGTTCACTTTTTCCAAGACAAGTTCCTGACCAGTAAACCAACAGTGAGCACCTAGGCTGCTTCTGGACCGTTCATTGGCCATGTTTCCTTTTAGAACTCTAGTTCGCTTTTAAGCGTAGGCGCAGGAGCAGATTTTTATATATATATTGTAGTAACTCCATTGGCGGACCTAAAGGGTTAATGTGTGTGCGGCTTACTGATACACACGACCCAGGCCAATCACACAGGTCAACGGGTCAACGGCTGTCGATAGACAAGGGACAGTACTGCTAGTTCACGCAAGTATGACCTGTGTTGTGGTCATGTGATCAAGAGCATTCACGGTCGAGAGACACGGTGTGTAACAAGAGACAGTGGAGTCCAGAACAGCAAGGCAGTAAGGACTGTGGTACCTTTGGTACCTTCGAAAATGTAGCTGTACGAGCTAGAGAGACTTGTTAAGTTAAGGCAGTTCTATTGTGTTAAAGCATTTGAATTTGATGTAGCCAAATGTGTTGAATTGGCTGTTGATGTAATTGTCATTAAACCGCCACTTTGTTACTAGAAGCTCTTGTTGTCAAGTTCTTGTGTTAGATGTGCTGTTGTGTTGTTGTCATGCAGTGTTTGCAGAAGGCCTGGATGAGAAGATCGTAACATATATATATATATATATATATATATATATATATATATATATATATATATATATATATATATATATATATATATATATATATAACTGAACTCATTTCATTTGAGATGTCTCCGTAAGATCTTGAATGTCACATGGAAAGAAAAAGTGTGCAATACTGAGATCCTTGCGCGATCAGGTATTCCCAGCATTTTTACAGCCCTCAGACAACGCCGTTTGCGCTGGCTTGGACATGTTCGCCGGATGGAGGACAAGCGCATCCCGAAAGTCATCCTCTATGGTCAACTCGTGACTGGCACAAGAAAAACTGGTCGCCCCTACCTCCGTTACATAGATGTAATAAAACGTGACCTCAAATCAGTGAACATCAATACTGACAATTGGGAAGACATAACTCTAGACCGCAACAGATGGAGAGAGACAGTGACAAAAAAAGCTATGGACAGTGAAAGTACATGGGTCTCAGCTCAGGAAGAAAAACGCACAATCCGAAAAAAGGCCCGCTCCTCTACCACCGAAGCAAAAGCCACCTTAACCTGCGCTATCTGTGGACGGGAGTGTCTCTCCAAAATTGGGCTCCACAGCCACAGGAGGAAGTGTGCTCTGAGATGAACCATAGTCGTTCTACGACTGAAGGAGGCCAATGATATATATATATATATATATATATATATATATATATATATATATATATATGTATATAATTTTCAATTGTATGATTTGTAGTCTTCTAGTAGATATAAGAGTACGTAAATTATGGTATATGTTTTCTTTTACAATACCTCTATTTAAGTCACTACTTCACGGAGGGTGGAGGTGATCTTGAATACTGCTATACCGATTTTCCTAGAGATTTAACAGTTGATGTATATCGCTGACAAAGAATTACTATCTCGTTGGCCACATGGGGAAAAGTCTAGTTTGACAGATATAATTCTTTAATGTAAAAATAAAATAAATGTAAATTTGGCTAGAGTTCTACTAAGCTTTCTAGGTCCATAGCCAGCAAGGCTTAGCCGTATTACCGTAATTATGCGATAACAGTTTATTTAAAGTTGCTTCAATGTTATTGATACACGTTTGCTTATATTTTTACATAAACCTAATATAGATTTCATTTACATTCTAGATCTAGAGGTAGCTCTAGTTTCTTTGGCATATTACATCTCAAGAGATGCAACGTCTTGTGTGACTAAAGAGACCAATCGTTGATACAAGTTGGGCACATCTAATCAGCAGACGCCGTTGCATTTTCACCATTCTTTCTACTACTGTTGTGTACCGTTTCTGTAATACTGGCACCCTTCCTTTATGCGCGCTGTCCATGTGAATCATTCCATTGTCTTTTTTTTACCAGCTGCTAGTGTCGATTTTGAAGCGTTTCATGTCCCGTTCGCATGCATCCGTAAACCGTTAAAGTGGGCGACCAGCGGCTCTCCTGCCTTCTGTTAGATCGCCATTCAGAATGTCTTGTGGAAGTCGACCTGCTGGCATTCTTTTTACATGGCCAAGCCAGCTAAGGCGTCTGCTACTGATAACACAGCGGATACCCTGGCACCCTGCTCTTCGTAGAACTTCCTTATAGGTTATTTTATCTTGCCACCTTACTTTAAAGATTCGCCTTAGGCATTGGAGGCCATGAGTAGGTCTAGATTTGAAGAGTTCTAAATCAGAACTTTAGGTCTATTGTTTGACCTAGATGTCCATGTAATAAACATACCAATAAATAATAGTACCACTGTGACTCACCCGATGGCCGATTCAGAAAATGCGAACATTTGACTCCAAGACAATCAAGCAGCTGACAGTGTGAAGGGTTCGATACCCAAATAGTATCAAATGTTTTTAATAATATTTTTTAAAAATTGTTTTATTATATTTGACGTTTCATGAGGGAGATATTGTCTTCTTTAAAAAAATATATTTTTAATGTCTTTTTTTTGTTAGCTTTATCGTATTTTCCAGAATTGTTGTTGCCATGTAAGAGCCCCATTTCCATTTTTTTGGTTTCCTTGTGATTCATTTGATGATCTATTAATTAATTGTATTTGCAGTCTTAAGCAATTTATTCCACTTTTGCAAGATTGTATTTCACAATCTTCATTTTTTTCCCTCAGAGTGCGCTCCCTTTACTTTCGGTCGTGGTTGTTCGGGAGACTGCAGCTCCATCTGTCGTGGGAAAGACTGTATTGATAGAAGGCTTGGCACTTGCCCTGGTAAGAAACTAAAATAAATCTTAATAATAATTTCTGCGTAACAATTTTATTTCTTTTTCAGCTTCCATAGTTAAAACTTAATACAGAGGCGTAGCTAGGGGGGGGGGGGGGAGGGCGGGGGAGAATATGAAAATTCCTCCCGGCCCCCAACTTCAGGGAGGACCCAAATTAGTGTTTTTTACATTAAATATTAAATTATTACTGTAGCTGGAGAGACTATTGAAATTGTGCAAACCTTTAAATACCTTGGTACTATCCTAGACAATAAACTAAATTTTACTGCAAATACTGATTATATCAGCAAAAAAGGGCAGCAAGGATTACGACTACTAAGAAAACTGTCCTCGTTTAATGTTAGCGAAAAGGCCTTGGCTATGTTTTATCACGCTCACATCTGCAATATTTTCAGTTTCAATATAACTGCCTGGTATGGCAATCTGAGCATTAAAAATAGGAATAAACTTAATAGAATCCTCAATGCTGCTGGCAAAATCATTGGCAAAAAACAAACCCCATTTTGGGCAGTTGTTTGAGACAAACATCTATAAAAAAGCTAACAAGATCCTCGAAATAAAGAATCACCCTTTGTGTCAGGATTTTATGATTTTACCATCACAAAAGAGATACAAGACACCGATAGCAAAGACAAACAGACACAAACACTCTTTTTGTTCCCCTGGCAATCAAATCATTAAATTAGAACAATCTGGTATAAACTTTGTCACATGTAAATTATGAGTGAGTCTGGTGTGAATGTACACTTTGGTTTCTTATAGTTATAATGTTTTTTGTTTGGTGTAATGCACAAATTGTAAGACAAATTTCCTTAGGAATTATAAAGATTATTATTATTATTATTATTATTATTATTACAAACTTCAATACCTGACCGATACAAATTAATTGATACAACTACGCTTCGTATTTATTGAATGCTATTCTTGTTTTCATTCTACAGCTGAGACACATGACTGGAAATCAAAGATTTGGTATTTCATTTTTGTAGTCTGTATCATCTTAACGGTTGCCCTCTGCAAGTTGAGGTAGAGTGAATAGAATTCAATGGCTGACTTAAAAGTAGAAATAAGAAGTTTTTTTTGTGGGGAATAGAAGGAGAAAAGAGTGAGAGAGAGAAAGAGAGAGAGAGAAAAGAGAGAGAACAAAAGAGATGGGGATGAAGATTATGTCGAAAACAGAATTGCATAGAGACAAACTAGACAAAGATTAGATTCTAAAGAGCGACATGGTGAAGAGACTAAGACTTGAACCCAAATCCTCCCGCGCCGTTCGGCGCATTGTGCGGCAAGCTGTCTCCACAAAGATCTGTCACTAGCAATGCCTGGAGCTTCTATCCACCTAGTGTCCACTGCTCTGAGGTCCTCCATGAAAGAACGAGTTTGAATCCCAGTGAAGGCTGCATTTTTTTTTTTTTTTTTTTGAATTTCGGAATTTTTGACCCAAGTCTAATGAGTACCTGATAATAGTTAGAGAAAAAAGTAAAAGCGGTTTGACTATGCCCTGGCCATCTGACCCTTTCGTTAAACAGATGACCTTGGCATCACGAGGTTTGGAACGGGAATATTCCTCTAAGTAACAAAGTATATTTTTGGTTACTCTCCAGTGGCAGACGTCCACCGCAGAAGTACGCAACGGAAGAGGACGCTGTGATCAATGAAGGCCGTGAAGTGTTTGACGGTCTTTAACCTCCGCCTGGACTGATGGAGCTACCACCTTACTAGGGCATACTGACATCTAGGATAGACCAGAGACCTCTGACTTTTGAAAGAACAGAGCTCAAGCGTTGTTGACACAGTCAATGTCACAGTCAATGACACAGTCAATGGTTCTGATCGATAGTGTTAATAAGAAAATGCACTCCTGATTTGTCATCGCCGCAATCCCATAAATCATTGTGATAATCACCAATCGCCAAGATGACATGTTGTATCTATTTAATGACATTTCTTTGAGATGCCTTATTGATACTTGTAATATTTCATGAGTACACATTAAGGCATTTGACATGTTTTTTTGATGTGTTTAAATAGTGTATGGTCATTTTGTTCTATTAATAACTTTAATAATAAAGTGTAGTTGTTTTGTGTGTGTGTGTGTTGTTTTAAATTGCGTCAGTATTGTGCATCTCTTATGCTTTATTTGTATGATCAGTGCGCTTTGGTCTAATCTCTTTTGTGGTCTTAGTGAGGCAGAGAGGTCTTAAGCGGAGGCGTGGTGGCAGACCGGTAAAGCGCTTGGCTTTCGAACCGAGGTCCTTGGTTCCAAAACCATGATGAAGACTGGAATTTTTAATTTCGGTATCTTTGGGTGCCTCTTGAGTCCACCCAGCTCTAATGGGTACCTGACATCGTGGAAAGTAAAGACGGTTGGTCGTTTTGCTGACACCCTCGTTAACTGTGGGCCACAGAAATGACCTTTATATCATCTGCCCAATAGATCGGAAGGTCTGAAAGGTCCTAACAAGGTCCTAAGCCATTTGAAATAATCAGGATTAAGCAGATTTTTCTTTTCTTTTTCTCTAAAATTGAATATATCCAGGGGCGGACTGGCTTTATGGACATTCTGGCAAATGCCAGGTGGGCCGGTACTCAAATGGGCCTAAAGGGTCTCATGAATGCTAAATATGGCACGCATAAAATTGTTAAAGGTTTTATAATATTCTCTTATATAAGGGGCTATATGAACGTCAAGTTAAATACATCTTTTACAGACTACAGTGTAATACTAATTTAATCTCACACATGTTCAAAAATAATGTAATAACCTACATCCGTAGACAGTGCTATTAGTAGGCTTCATCCTTTAGGGCCAACAAGCATATGTCCTATATTTCTTTTCAAGATATAGAGTATTATAGAGCATGCATACAGTTGAAGAGCTTCATGTCGCGTTTTCATACATCCGTATAACGTAAAAGTGGGCGACCAGCGGCTCTATTGCCTTCTATTAGATCGCCATACAGGATGTCCTGTGGAAGTCGACCTACTGGCATTCTACGAACGTGGCCAAGCCAGCCAAGGCGTCTGCTGCTGATAACAGAGCGGATGTCCTGGCATCCTGCTCTTTGTAGCACTTCCTCAATCGACACTGGCAACTGGGAAGAGGTGGCACTGGACAGATCCACATGGAGAGAGAGCATAAAGGAAGGGTCACAGATTGCAGATGTCATACACAACAGAAGCAGAAAGAAGGGTGAAAATGCAACGGCGCCTGGTGATTTTATATGCCCAACCTGCGATCGCAGCTGTGTATCAAGGATTGGCCTCTTTAGTCACACAAGAAGTTGCAAAGGGAAAAGATCGTTCTCTCGAGACGTAAAATGTCACAGAAATGGACGTTTAGACCACTTCCTTGTTGCACGTCACAGGTCCGACGAACCAAGACCAACCGTGATAGTAGGACCGATCACTGACCTGCAACGTCACAGCCTGTGGGAAGCTTAAACCAATAGCTTGTTGCCACGTCACAGGTTTGTACGACGCTGCAACAAACTATTGGTCTCCACAGTAAAAAATTACCCAAATATCTTTTTCTTCCTCCCCCCCCCCTTTTCATTTTGCCAACTGGTCTAGATAAGGGATAGGGATAGGATAACAGCTTTCCTCCACCCCACCCCTTTTCATTTCCCCAACTGGTCTAGATATGGGATAGGATAACAGCTTTCATCCACCCCACCCCCCTTTTCATTTCCCCAACTGGTCTAGATATGGGATAGGATAACAGCTTTCATCCACCCCACCCCCCTTTTCATTTCCCCAACTGGTCTAGATAAGGGATAGGATAACAGCTTTCATCCACCCCACCCCCCTTTTCATTTCCCCAACTGGTCTAGATATGGGATAGGGATAGGATAACAGCTTTCCTCCACCCCCCCCCTTTTCATTTCCCCAACTGGTCTAGATATGGGATATGGATAGGATAACAGCTTTCCCCCCCCCCCCCACCTTTTCCCCAACTGGTCAAGACAAATGGTATGATCATAGCGTAGTGAGAAAACTGACAGCAGGAAATTGCGCTAAACAAAAATGTTGGTTTAAAAAATTTTCTAATCGCCCAAATTTATTATTGTTAGTCTAGATCTACTACAAACTTCAATACCTGACCGATACAAATTAATTGATACAACTACGCTTCGTATTTATTGAATGCTATTCTTGTTTTCATTCTACAGCTGAGACACATGACTGGAAATCAAAGATTTGGTATTTCATTTTTGTAGTCTGTATCATCTTAACGGTTGCCCTTTGCAAGTTGAGGTAGAGTGAATAGAATTCAATGGCTGACTTAAAAGTAGAAATAAGAAGGGTTTTTTTTGTGGGGAATAGAAGGAGAAAAGAGTGAGAGAGAGAAAGTGAGAAGGAAAAAGAAAGAGAGAGAGAAAGAGAGCAAGAGAAATGGAGAAAAAGAGAGGGAGAAAGAGAAAGAAAGAAAGAGAGAGAGGAAGAAAAGAGAAGGAGAGAAAGAAATAGAGATAAAGAGATAGAAAGAGAGAGGGAGAAAGAGAGAGAAAAGAGGGAGAAAGAAAGAGAGAAACAGAAAGAGAGAAAAAAAAGAGAGAAAAAAAAGAGATAAAGAGATAGTTAGAAAGAGAGAGAGAAAAAGAGAGAAACAGAGATAGTTAGAAAGAGAGAGAGAAAGAGAGAGAAAGAAAGAAACAGAAAGAGAGAGAAAAAGAGAGAGAAAAAGAGATTAAGAGATAGTTAGAAAGAGAGAGAGAGAGAAAAGAGAGAGAACAAAAGAGATGGGGATGAAGATTATGTCGAAAACAGAATTGCATAGAGACAAACTAGACAAAGATTAGATTCTAAAGAGCGACATGGTGAAGAGACTAAGACTTGAACCCAAATCCTCCCGCGCCGTTCGGCGCATTGTGCGTCAAGCTGTCTCCACAAAGATCTGTCACTAGCAATGCCTGAAGCCTTTATCCACCTAGTGTCCACTGCTCTGAGGTCCTCCATGAAAGAACGAGTTTGAATCTCAGTGAAGGCTGCGTTTTTGTTTTTAAATTTCGGAATTTTTGACCCAAGTCTAATGAGTACCTGACAATAGTTAGAGAAAAAAGTAAAAGCGGTTTGACCGTGTCCTGGCCATCTGACCCTTTCGTTAAACAGATGACCTTTACATCGCGAGGTTTGGAAGGGGAATATTCTTCTAAGTAACAAAGTAAATTTTTGGTTACTCTCCAGTGGCAGACGCCCACCGCAGAAGTACGCAACGGAAGAGGACGCGGTGATTAATGAAGGCCGTGAAGTGTTTGATGGTCTTTAACCTCCTCCTGGACTGCTGGAGCTACTACCTTACTAGGGCACACTGACATCTAGGATAGACCAGAGACCTCTGACTTTTGAAGGAACAGAGCTCAAGCGTTGTTGACACAGTCAATGACACAGTCAATGGTTCTTATCGATAGCGTTAATAAGAAAATGCACTCCTGATTTGTCATCGCCCCAATCCCATAAATCATTGTGATAATCACCAATCGCCTAGATGACATGTTGTATCTATTTAATGACATTTCTTTGAGATGCCTTATTGATACTTGTAATATTTCATGAGTACACATTAAGGCATTTGACATGTTTTTTTGATGTGTTTAAATAGTGTATGGTCATTTTGTTCTATTAATAACTTTAATAATAAAGTGTAGTTTTTTTGTGTGTGTTATTGTTTTAAATTGCGTCAGTATTGTGCATCTCTTATGCTTTATTTGTATGGTCAGTGCGCTTTGGTCTAATCTCTTTTGTGGTCTTAGTGAGGCAGAGAGGTCCTAAGCGGAGGCGTGGTGGCAGACCGGTAAAGCGCTTGGCTTTCGAACCGAGGTCCTTGGTTCCAAAACCATGATGAAGACTGGAATTTTTAATTTCGGTATCTTTGGGTGCCTCTTGAGTCCACCCAGCTCTAATGGGTACCTGACCTTGTGGAAAGCAAAGGCGTTTGGTCGTTGTGCTGACACCCTCGTTAACCGTGGGCCACAGAAATGACCTTTATATCATCTGCCCAATAGATCGGAAGGTCTGATAGGTCCTAACAAGGTCCTAAGCTATTTGAAATAATCAGGATTAAGCTGATTTTTCTTTTCTTTTTCTCTAAAATTGAATATATCCAGGGGCGGACTGGCTTTATGGACATTTTGGCAAATGCCAGGTGGGCCGGTACTCAGATGGGCCTAAAGGGTCTAATGAATGCTAACTATGGCACGCATAAAATTGTTAAAGGTTTTATAATATTCTCTTATATAAGAGCTATATGAACGTCAAGTTAAATACATCTTTTCAGACTACAGTGTAATACTCATTTAATCTCACACATATTCAAAAATAATGTATAGCCTACATCCGTAGACAGTGCTATTAGTAGGCTTTATCCTTTAGGGCCAACAAACAGCGCGATTCAAAAGCAACATAAGTCCTATATTTCTTTTAAAGATATAGAGTATTATAGAGCATGCATACAGTTGAAGAGCTTCATGTCGCGTTTGCATACATCCGTATAACGTAAAAGTGGGCGACCAGCGGCTCTATTACCTTCTATTAGATCGCCATACAGGATGTCCTGTGGAAGTCGACCTACTGGCATTCTACGAACGTGGCCAAGCCAGCCAAGGCGTCTGCTGCTGATAACAGAGCGGATGTCCTGGCATCCTGCTCTTTGTAGCACTTCCTCATTGGTTATCTTATCAATCGACACTGGCAACTGGGAAGAGGTGGCACTGGACAGATCCACATGGAGAGAGAGCATAAAGGAAGGGTCACAGATTGCAGATGTCATACACAACAGAAGCAGAAAGAAGGGTGAAAATGCAACGGCGCCTGGTGATTTTATATGCCCAACCTGCGATCGCAGCTGTGTATCAAGGATTGGCCTCTTTAGTCACACAAGAAGTTGCAAAGGGAAAAGATCGTCTCTCGAGACGTAAAATGCCACAGACAGACAGACAGGCATACAGTTATCGATACGCCATAAAAAAAACATAATAATTTTGAGAACATATAGGCATATAATTGTAGACCCATCATATGATATACAATTTACGAAATGTACTGTATAGAAAGGCCTGGGCCGATTTTGACATCCAGTCCATGACATTGATTGACCAAAAAGCGAATATTGATTGGTCTGTGTCCTGGACTTTTCAAAATCTTTAGAACTGTTAACTAAAGGTCTTCGTCAGCCTCGCTTTATCTATCAGATTCACAGTCAAGTTTGAAGTGAATATTTCCTAGAAATGACAATACTTTTCATTAAGCCTTTTGGGAATTCCCGTTCCTCTTGCTGACTTAATACTATCTAAGGCCTGTCTTCGAGTCCAATTTTTTTTTGTTTTTTGTTGAGCTCAAATTTCATGCTTTTAGCATGGTTAGAGTGCTTTGGACCAGTGGAGGGGGGGGGGATATTTTGGCATTTAGGCGCTCAGCAAATACAGCTCAGCTCGCCCCTACGTTTAGCCACTCAGGAGCTTCTGGTAAATCAGGAGGCCGCGGGAAATCTGTTGTAAAATGGTTTCATTTAATAATTTACATATAGAATTAGCGCCGTTCATATGAAATTGCGGGACCCACTGCGGTCGCATAGGTTGCAGTGGCCTAAAGCCGACCCTTCCAAATAGCGCCGTATTCTACGCCTTGGGTCGACTATATTGGTCAAAACATGACAACAAAATAAAACCATGCCTTGAAGGATCAAGCAGATGTTATGTAGTCACGTGATTTGAAATTTCACATATTCAAACAAGGCTTAAGGAGCGTACGACTAGTCAACCATGAAAGTCAATGAGGAAGGGTAATACAGTACATGCCTGAGTTACCATGAGATTGGGGGGGGGGAGGAGAAATGTTTTTCAGGTCTCCAATAACAAGGGTATTATTTCTTTCAAATGTGAAATTGTTGCATAACAACCAGTTAAGCGTATAGCTACAACTATTATATATATATATATATATATAAAGATAGATAGATAGATGGATAGATAGATAGACAGATAGATAGATAGATAGATAGATAGATAGATAGATAGATAGATGGATAGATAGATAGACAGATAGATAGATAGATAGATAGATAGATAGATAGATAGATAGATAGAGATAGAAAGATAGATAGATAGATAGATAGATAGATAGATAGATAGATAGATAGATAGTGTGATGTTGCTAGTTCAGGCTGTCTTGAAGTCAACCAATTACTCTGCAATCGTTTGTGTGTAATTGTTCGGGTGTATTACGTGCAGTTGACCAACAAGTCAAACAAGAACTATACAACACCTGTTTTAACAAGTGTAGAGATGTAGTCGAACGATGATGAACTATTCAACATGTATTTATTATGATAAAGGGCCACAGTA
The DNA here is from genome assembly GCF_947242115.1 of Biomphalaria glabrata. Taxonomy (NCBI): domain Eukaryota; kingdom Metazoa; phylum Mollusca; class Gastropoda; family Planorbidae; genus Biomphalaria; species Biomphalaria glabrata. The sequence continues at coordinate 23,719,494 of NC_074728.1, read as the reverse complement.
GAAGTCTCTGTCACTAAACACGTCGTTACCCTGGATTGTTCTATCGCTAACTGATTTTCCGGTCTCTAACCCAACATATCCCAAACGTCACTAGTCCCGTTCAATATGCGTCTACTATGGTGCGTCGCTAATTAACTAAAATAACTAACCTATATAAATAAGGTGTCTAACAGATTCCTCCCCCCCTTGAAAAAAAAATATGTCAATATTTTTCCACTACTGTCAAGTCTTACAAGGGCATTTTCAATTTAAGGGGAAGACCACAAACATACAATCTTGACATTTTCATCTTGACATCTTCATCTTGACAGTTCCTCATATTCATGTCAATGTTCATAACAGTTCATAACATTCCAGAATCATCCTCCTTAGTACACAGTTCATCATAGAGGAAAATGTGGCATCCTATGGGCACCTCACAAGTCACAATTGTTCTTCACTGACAGTAATCTGATAAAATACAATATTTCAAAAAACAATTACAAACTTTATTTACACATTCAATAAATTTTTTTTTTTCTTACCACCCTTTTATACGCTTTTGTCCATTTTTCTTTTATACTCACCCTTTTCCATAGAACTAACTTTCGTCAATGATATATGAAATGATTCACACAAAAAAAAATATCCATACTTACTTTTAAATGCTTAACATCAAATTTACTTATCTCCCTTTTTCATAACATATAAATGGTGTCAATATATTAATATATATTACATAATCAATATAATCATCATCAATATAATCATAGTTTGTTTACAAACTTATTTCATTTCAATGTCATTCTAGACAATAGATCAGCTACAATATTCACAGATCCACTAATAGCTTTCACTTCAAATTTATACTCCTGTAGTGCTAAGAACCATCTATAAACACGACTGTTTTTCATGCTCTTTTGCTGTATATACTGAATAGGTTTATGATCAGTTAATAAAATGAATTTCCTTCCTATTAAATAGCTCTCTAGCTTAGTAATTACCCATATTACAGCTAAGGCTTCTCTTTCAATGACACTATATTTTTTCTCTGCCTCTGACAATTTTCTGCTTACATATAATATAGGATGTAAGTTATCATAGTTCTGCATTAAACAACCACCAATAGCATTACCAGATGCATCAGTTGTGACATAAAATATTTTGTCTTTATCAGGTAGTCTTAATATTAGTTCATGACTAAAAACATCTTTAATTCTGTCAATAGCTTTCACACATTCCTCATTACAAACTACTTTTTGAGGTTTTCCTTTTTTAAGTAAGTCATTTAGTGGATTCACTATTTCTGCTAAGTTTTTTATAAACTTTCTGTAATAATTTACTATTCCCAATATACTTTTAATTTGTCTTTTTGTTGTAGGTATTTCAATATTAAGTACTTTCTTTATGTTATCTTCAATAGGGCTAATTATGTTGTTATTTACTTTATGTCCTAAGAAAATTATTTCCTCCAATCCTATTTCTACTTTTTCTGCTTGAATTGTAAGTCCACTTTCTTTTATTATTTTGAATACTTCTTTTACATCTACCAAATGTTCCTCCCAACTATTATTAAAAATACATATGTCATCTAAATAGCAAATAACATTTTCTTTGTTTCCAATTATCATGTTCATCATTCTATTAAATGTGGCAGGTGCATTTACTAATCCAAAACTCATATAATTCCATTGAAAAATACCATATGGTGTTACAAATGCTGTGTAAGGTTTTGCATTTTCTGTTAAAGGTATTTGCCAATAACCTTTAGTTAAATCCAATTTAGTAAAAAATTTTGCTCCATTTAATTTATGTAAAATATCCTCTATATTTGGCATTGGATATGGGTCAAATTCTGTGATGTTGTTAAGTTTCCTATAATCAATACATAACCTTATATCTCCATTCTTCTTTTTGGCTATCACAATTGGTGAAGCATAAGGAGATGTTGATGGCTCAATTATACCTGATTCTAGTAAATTGTCTATTTCTTTCTTTACTTTGTCTTGTAAATGTATCGGTATTCTATATGGCTTAAGTTTGATAGGTTTTGGGTCTGTTACTTTAATGTCATGTTTAATAATATTAGTTTTTCCTGGTATGCTGGAAAAAATTTCTTTGTATTCCTGTATTATTTTAGTTATATCTTTTGACTTTTCCTTAGTTAGATTATTAAGATTAATCTTTTGCCAAGTTTGATTCTCTTTTGTTTCTATTACAGGTATTTCCTTAATATCATTTTCATTGTGATTTTCATTTGTTATTATCATCAAGCATTCTTCTCTTTCTGAAAATGTATTTTCTATTTCCTCCTGAATGTTTTGTATCAACTCATCTTCTCTATCATGATACAGTTTCAAATTATTTATGTGATATGTTTTAATTTTCCCATTTATTTCAATTTGATAATTCACATCACTAATTTGTTTTATCACTTTAAATGGACCTTTCCATTGTTTACCAATTTTATTTTTCAGGTCATTTATCAATATTAATACATTGTTTCCTACTTCTAGTGTTTTCAATTGTCTTTTCTTATTTATATTCTCATGAGCACTTTGTTTGTACTTCTTATTGTTGTTATATGCTTGAGTCCATATTTCTTTCAATTCTGTTGTGATTGTTGTTTCACTGTCATTATTTAATTTATTCTCATTGCCTATTAGATTTTCTTTAAAAACATCTAATTCATCTCTGGGTTTTCTTCCATGTATTATTTCATATGGTGAAAATTGTGTTGCTTCATGGATGTTGTTTCTATGAGCAAATAGTACATAGTTAATGTAATGATCCCACTTGTTCTGATTATTCTGAATTATCTTTGTTAGTGATCTTTTTAATGATCCACCATATCGTTCACATAAACCGTTACTCTCCGAATAGTATATGTGTTGTATATTGTATTGTTTAGTCCATTTCTTAAATTGTTCTGATTTGAACTGAGATCCCTGATCACTCAATATAATTTTAGGTATACCATGTCTTGTAATTACTTTTTGAGTTATGGCATTAATGATATTTTCTGCACTTGTATTTGATAATGGGATTGCCTCTGGGTATCTACTAAACATGTCTATTACTGTTAGAATGTATTTGTTATTATTTTCAGTTTGAATTAAAGGACCTATTAAATCAATAGATACTTTCTGAAATGGTGCTGTAGGTTCATCCATTTCTTGAATAGGTGCTTTATTCACTAGGCTTTTGTTAGATCTCTTTTGACATATGTCACATGAGTTTATGTATTTGTTTATTGTTGCTTTCATTTTGGGCCAAAATACTTGTTTTGACAAATTCCTATAACATTTCTTTACTCCCCTATGTGCTGCTAAATTATTATCATGTGTCATGATTAAAACATCTTTCCAATATTTCTGTGGTAAGACAAGTTGTTTTATTTTCTTGTTATCATTACTTGTTTGTCTAAATAATATTTTATTCTCTATACAAAATTTCTCCATTGGATTATTATTGTTTTTATCTAGTATTCTTGAATATATTTTCCCAATAATATTGTCATTCATTTGTTCTAATGCAAATGTGGGTGTTGTTTCTTTTTCACTTTGAGATATTTGTGTTTCAAGACTATTTTGTGTTTCATTTTCTATCTCTCTTTCCTTAACATCTGTATTTTCTATTTGTATTACATTACTGGTTTCTTCTTCTTTATCATTACTTATTACATTTATTGTATTTTCCTGTTTCTCATCTTGTTTATTCATTGATCTTGTTATTACCATACTTGTTATATTTTGTGTTTCTATGTTTTCATGATTTTGTCTTATGTTTTTGTATTTGTTTTGCCAGTCTTCTAATTCTTTTCTTGAACATTCTTTAACTCCTTTTATGTTTCCTACTAACATATCATATCTCATTTCTGGTATTGCAATGCCATCACAATAGCCAGTGAAAAATGGGGTTTCAATGTATACCCTTATAGCTTTAAATTCCCTTACAGTGCCATCTGCTAATTCTACTTTCCTAGTAAACCCTTTATACCAATGAGGTTTGACAAATTTAGTTTTTACTGCCAAAGTGTTACAACCTGAATCCCTGATTAATTCCACTGGAATTCTATCTACAAACCCTGGGTACACTGCAAAATTGTTCCTATTTCCTTCCATGAAATATATCCTATCTGTACCTTTATTTTTGTATTCCCTACTGTAACTCCTATTTCTATAATTTCCCCTGTCATTCCTATCTCTACTCCTATATCTACTGTTATTTTGTTCATTGTATCTATTTCTACTTCCAGACCTACTATTCCCTCTTCTACAGTTGGCTGCTATATGACCTTTTCCTTGACATTTAAAACAGATTATTTCACTATATTTTCTATTTCCACTATTTGATCTGTTTCTATTTCTACTTCTATCAACATTTTCTTTGGTGTATCCTATTAAATCTACTTTGCTCTTATCCCTATCAGAAAATGGTTTATTTGGATAGGCATTTTTGTATACTCTCATTATCTCTGTTATTTCATCTATAGTTTTTGGGTTTCTTTCTCTAATAAAAGATTGTAATTGAGGATCACATTTATTTACAAAGTTGTCCACTAGAATAAAATTTTTTAATCCTTCATAAGAGCTATTCACTTTTTCTAATTTTACCCACTTATTGAAGAAATCCTTTTCCATATTAATGGTAGTTTGGGGTTCTATTTCTAATGATGGTATATTGTCAAAATATTTCTTTCTAAAAGTTGTAGCATTATGACCATAGGCATTTAATAACTCTCTTTTTAAAACCTGATAGCTATCATCAATATGATGGTCATGATTTTGACATATTGTTAGAGCTTGACCATGAACAAAGTCTATCAGTATTTCAGACCATTCTTCTTCAGGCATATTAAATGTAGACATTTTTGCCTCATATCTTTTCAAAAAATCACCAATGTCATCCTTCTGTTCATCAAAACTTTGTATTTTTCTCTTTAGCCATGTCTGCGAATTAGGGTTGTCTCTTTGTGTGGTACTATTTGAGTTATTTGTGTTATTTCCTTGTTCAGTTTGAGCTCTGGCTTGTGCTGCATCCAATCTCATCTTCTCCATTTTAGCTTCATGTTCTCTAATTTTTTCTCTCTCTTTGTCTTGCCTTTCTTGGTCCTCTTTTTGCTTCTCATATTCTTCCTTTCTGATCCTTTCTTGTCTTTCTATCTCTTGTCTTTTTTCTTCTTTCTGTCTCTCCATTTCTTGTTTTTGACGTTCTGTTTCTTCCCTCACAACTTGCTGTACATAAGCTGCTAAATCCTTTCCTTTTAACTCCATGGCCTTTCCATCCTGCATAGCTGTTTCCTTAACCTCCTTAAGGTCCACATATGACGATGTAGCCATTGTGTTTTATATTTTATATATATTTTTACTTAGCCTATATTGGTTATGGCTATACTTTAAACTTATTTTATATTTTTACACACTTTTATACAAGTTTTAAGTGTTATGTCTCTATCTATAGATTTAGTAAATGTGTAAATCTAGTCTGAGTTATTATGGTTATATTCAAATCTGTATATTAGGTCCAGTATTACACACAAATTTAAATCTAGTATATTATAGTATGTATAATAATACTATTTAGATCTATAGTTATCAAGAGCACTATGACTTTTAGATCTAGTATGAATACCTATGATCAATTTTAAAACCTGGTATGACTGGCACTGAAGTCACAGTGAAGTGTCCAGAGTAAATTCAAAGACTGTCTAGAGTCTAGATCTAGAGTAGATTATGGTTCTATTTTTATTTAACCGTATAAAACAAATATGTTTATACAATGTCAAATATATCTTCAACAAGATATATATATCTAGAATGTACTACCTTCATTCATCTTCCAATTAATAATATTTCAACTTAGAGTCTAGATAATCAAATTGTACCAAAGAGATGTACAACAATTTGCAGATCTAAATTTAGCCAGACGATAGTGTTTGACTACATAGCCAGTTTCGGCATTATTCTCATGGCAAAATCATATTTGATTTTAACCGCTCAAACTAAAATTATTTTAGTCTGATTCACAGTAAAAGAATCCTACCCGCACTTTCTATCATTAAGTGAAAAAAAAATACAGATCTAATTAAATTAATAAAAATAAATAATTTAAAATAATATAAACAAATGAAATAATTAAATGAGACTATCACTATGGGTTGGGATGTGACAATATGGCACACAATGATAACGTCACGAAGTAACCAGGCAACAACGGATATGACGTTTACACAAACAAAACAAATTACAACCCTAAATGTATAATATAGCTTTTCATCTAAATTACGTCTTCTACCCCGACGGGTTTTAAGGCGCACCACCTGATTTTACTCAGGCTAACGTACCAAATTTAGACAAAATCTATTTCTAAGGGCAATCTAAACATATACTAATAAGAAAAATGGCACTTAGCTTTTGATAAGAAAGATCCCTTTGTTCGGACTCCCGAATATGCTAGATCACAACAAATTCCACTGCCTCTCTTCCAGTTCTGACTCTGTTCTCCGGTGCTACCAGTATCCCACGTAATGCCACAGATGTCCTGATATGCCACAGCAAAATGTTCCAGTTTCTTCGACGACTGTTGATGACCGTATGTGTAGTTCCGACGACTTTGTGTACACAGTTACTGACGAATAGGTTAACGGTTCTTCTGGCGATGACTTGACTTGTGTAGACGACTACTGACAAATAACAGTCTCTTGACGGCAACTTGATCTGGACGACTGACGAATAACGAATTTCTTGACGATGACTTGATCTGGGCTGACGAATAACGGCTTTCTTGACGATGACTTGATCTGGGCTGACGAATAACGACTTTCTTGACGATGACTTGATCTGGGCTGACGAATAACGGTTCTCTAAAATAGTTCACTGCTTCTGCTGCTACTCTGGTAGTACGACGAAGTTTGCTGTTGTACTCTGCTTCACTAGACCAAACTGTCCAATGTAGACTAGGTGAAACCAAGGTCACCTCCGACGACGTTCCGTTAGACGATTAACGGTTTTCAACGAAATTAAGTGGATGTAGCTATTTCCACAACAATATCAGCACGTCTAGATATGGTCTAGACCGACGAATACTAAATATATCAATGTTCAGTAATGATACATACAACTTTACTAACCTTCCAAAGGTTAAACACAGTGACCGTTATAAACGTGGCAAGCAACCGGTTCAATGAGCAAACTGCTCCACAAGAATCTCTCCAAGGGTAAGACGACAGAGCGATTTCGATTTAGTTAGCTACCAAACTTGTAGTACTCACAATACTTCTGACAGCGGGCAAACTGTCCTTCTCGAAACTGACGAGGTAAAACTTGATACTCAATGTGGCTCCTATGACGAAGAAAAAATATGTCCAACAGGTTCACTAACGATCTCTCACCCGTTATGAATGAACGGTTTCTCTGGTTGTAGGTCGATTCAGCATATGAAGATCAGGCTTTGATACTATACTGGTTAGGTAGACCAGACGTTGCGATGATTACTGTCCTGACGAAGGTCACCCTGAGTTAACGGCTCGTTGAACGTGCGATCAAACAGGCGACGACTGCATGTAGATCTAGAACAAAGTCACTCTGCGATGATGCTGTGTTCAGCCGTACTCCGATGAAATCTTATATCTTCGAGTGCACGACCCTCACCTGAGTAAACGTTCTGCTTCGAGGTCCGGTTCGACGTTCAGCTTCATCAGGGGTCCGGCTTCGAGGTTCGGGGTCGCCACTGTGATGTTGCTAGTTCAGGCTGTCTTGAAGTCAACCAATTACTCTGCAATCGTTTGTGTGTAATTGTTCGGGTGTATTACGTGCAGTTGACCAACAAGTCAAACAAGAACTATACAACACCTGTTTTAACAAGTGTAGAGATGTAGTCGAACGATGATGAACTATTCAACATGTATTTATTATGATAAAGGGCCACAGTAGAAGTCTCTGTCACTAAACACGTCGTTACCCTGGATTGTTCTATCGCTAACTGATTTTCCGGTCTCTAACCCAACATATCCCAAACGTCACTAGTCCCGTTCAATATGCGTCTACTATGGTGCGTCGCTAATTAACTAAAATAACTAACCTATATAAATAAGGTGTCTAACAATAGATTAGATAGATTAGATAGATAGATAGAGATAGACATATTACTTTGACATCAAGAAAGAGATATATAGACATAGATAGATGGATAAATAAAAAGATAGGTAGGTGGGTAGGTAGATAGAAAGATATAGATAAATAGATAGATACATAGATAGAGTAAGTAGATAAGATAAGCTTGGTTGATTAAGTAATAATTTGCCTGTTTTACGTATCGTTTCTTTATAGTCAATCCTATACCAAATTGTTTGTCAAAGTAATGTTATCATGTTGTTGTTTAGACTATGATAATAGAGAAAGAGGGGGCCACACTGGTTACGACCCTGGATCTAAGCCCCATGTATATTAATTGATGTAATTGTCTCACTCTATTCTTCCGCAACACTCCTTGAAATGTTCAGGATGAGACGCTGGCCTCGAAACAGGCTGAGACCATGAGCTTAGAGCTCTTTCAACAGGGACAATGAGGAAGTGGCGGATCCAGGGGGGGAGGGCGGTAGGGGCGATCGCCCTCCCCCGCCTCGGCAAATCGGTTTTATTTGCAATGTATTAAGGGCCTATAAATTCATATTAGAATATTTTTCAATTGCAACATTATTCAAAAGGTCCTTTTTTATTAGGATGAATAATGAGCTTTAGGTAAGGAGAATGAGTTTCTTCAGAAAAGAATGCAAGAAGAATGATGAATAATAAGCTGTAGATGTCCTTAAGCACTCATTCCATTTGAGATGTCTCCGTAGGATCTTGAATGTCACATGGAAAGAAAAAGTGTGCAATACTGAGATCCTTGCGCGATCAGGTATTCCCAGCATCTTTACAGCCCTCTGACAACGCCGTGTTGCGCTGGCTTGGACATGTTCGCCGGATGGAGGACGAGCGCATCCCGAAAGTCATCCTCTATGGTCAACTCGAGACTGGCACAAGAAAAACTGGTCGCCCCTACCTCCGTTACATAGATGTAATAAAACGTGACCTCAAATCAGTGAACATCAATACTGACAATTGGGAAGACATAGCTCTAGACCGCAACAGGTGGAGAGAGACAGTGACCAAGAAAGCTATGGACAGTGAAAGTACATGGTTCTCAGCTCAGGAAGAAAAACGTACAATCCGAAAACGGCCAGCTCCTCTACCACCGAAGTAAAAGCCACCTTAACCTGCGCTATCTGTGGACGGGAGTGTCTCTCCAAAATAGGGCTCCACAGCCACATGAGGAAGTGTGCTCTGAGATGAACCATAGTCGTCCTACGACTGAAGGAGGCAAATGAGATATCAAGAGAATGCGTTTCTGAGTGAAGAATAACGCTTTTGGCGTCGGGGCTTTGTCCCGAACCCCACTCGAAAGCCTTGCAGCGCTCCCCCAGACCCCAAGCTTGCAAGAGAAAGGCCTTAACATGACTGTTTTTTTGGTGTTTTTTTTTTAAATTCTCATACATATATATATGCTGTACGCACGTTTATGAATAGGGTTAGGGTTTACTGGGCGATAGGTTTAGGGTTTTGGAAAAATAATCGCCCCCCCCCTCCAAAGTTCTGGATCCCCCTATGCAAAGAGATATGTTGACGACAGTGCAGCTACGGATCATTTACATCGGCATGTGTCACATTCAAACCAAACCGGATGTTGTTAATACACTCAGACTACTCAATAAGCTCCCGTTTCAGACCTTGCGATGTTCAGGTCATCTGTTTCTTATGTCAACGGTTTATGAGCAGGGTGTCATGGGGTGTTATTGAGTGTGCGTGCGTGTGTGTGTGTGTGTGTGTATTTCTATGGTGACGGTGGGAAGAGGTTAGTGATTGGTTGCGAATGATGCAACTATAGGTGGCATTGTCGTCACTTGGTCCAGAATTGTGAAACTGAAAGATAGGGTTATTATAGTAAGTTAGATGTTGTTTTAAAATATTACTAGTTAAGTCTAGTACATTTATTTTACATCTCATTTTAAGTTAATCTTCTCTATATTGTAATAAACGTCGTATTAAGTTTTGTCCACAAGGAAGTTATTTAAGTTATTTTAAGTTTTATTAGCTAAGATATAATACGCCTACAGCGGTTTAGTTGTCTACCAGCAGTTTGGTGCTACACGTCAACGGCCGTCAGCAACCTGTGGCCAGCACAACAACCAACCGCCTTAAAACTTTCCCAACCTAGGTCAGGTAACCGTTAGAGTTGGGTGGACTCAGGGGCGCCCTAAAAAATCCCCAAATTCAAAATCCCACTCCTCACCAAGATGTGACCTCAGAACCCCAGGTTTGTATGCCAAGCGCTTAACCACTTAGCCCCCACGCCCCATTGCTATAGGTACAGTATTATGGATAAAAACAACTTAACTCTTTCTCTCGGTAATTATTTTCGATAGAATCATTCATTCTGCTTATTTGTATTTCACTGTCCTATTATTTACTTATCAATCAATCAATCAATCAAATCATTAAATAAGAACAATCTGGTATAAACTTTGTCACATGTAAATTATGAGTGAGTCTGGGTGTGAATGTACACTTTGGTTTCTTATAGTTATAATGTTTTTTGTTTGGTGTAATGCACAAATTGTAAGACAAATTTCCTTAGGGATAATAAAGATTATTATTATTATTATTATTTGTATTTCACTATCCTATTATTTGCTTATTTAATAATAATAATAATAATAATCTTTATTATCCGTAAAGAAATTTGTCTTACAATTTGTGCATTAGACCAAAAAAAAAAACATTATAACTATAATGTGGTGCCACGGTCTGCGGGCTTTTTCAGTGCACAGACCAAAGGTTGGGAACTCACTCCCCATTGACCTCAGACAGACAACATGCTACACTACTTTTAAGAAGAACATTAAAACCTACTAGTTTAAAACTTTTTTAGATTAGTTCTCGAATACTGCTGACGTGTCTGTGTTTGTAATGTTATTACATCTCCTTTAGCCTAAATTTTGTTTGTTAACAGCGCTTTATAAATAAAATTTGCAAAATAAAATTGTGTTTGTTTATCAGAAAATGTTATATTTGGTATTGAATTATAGGAGAATACATGCTCTTTTTACACAACGCAAATTAAAAAGTTTATAAACCCAAATGGGGGTCAAATCAACGTTGGCATCGTCAATTAGGAGAGAAAGAGTTAATAATAAGTCATTGAAGTGCCGAAAGAAGTCTAGACTTTTCCCATCGTTTCTATTGACACCTTGATGAAAAATGAGATTTGGGAAATTGTTAATTAATAAGTGAATCTCGTCAAAATCTCTTCCCTTTTTGTTAATAGAGCATGGAATGGGTTGCCTGAGCTAGCCAGGAAAACCAGTGACTTGGCAGAATTTAAGTCATTGGTTAATATGCATGACTGAATGCATGACGCGTAGGACGTAATCATCTTCTTTTTTTGAAGTAACGTCTGTATTATATAAGATAAGATGAGAATCTTCTTGTTATGTTACTCTACTGGAAGAGGGGTTAAAGGTTATTTGAATGTAACGTAATATCAGGGTGCTCCCTTAGATAGGTTTCGCCATTTTTTTTGCAAGCTTTTATTTCAATAACAATTTGAACCCGTGTGCTGGTAGGTTGTATCGCATGTTTCAGCACCTAGATTTATGCTTTTCAACGTGTTTGGTTACTGTGGAGAAGGTGGCGCCCGATCCGTCACTTGTCGTAATCTTTGTAGCTAAAAAGAGGCCATTAGTTATTGAAGGCCTGAACACTGACCTGTGGGCAGTTTAGACCAATAGCTCATTGCCGCGTCACAACGTCACACCCTGTGAATACTGGACTTTTTTATTTCAGGATCTTTACGGAGCCTCAGATTCCACCCAGATCTAATGGGTACCTAATGGGTACCTGACATTAATTGGGAAAAAGTAAAGGCCGTTAGAAAGGCGCGGTGGCCGAGCGGTAAAGCGCTTGGCTTTCGAACCGGGGACCGGGGTTCGAATCCTAGTGAAGACTGGGATTTTTTAATTTCGGGATCTTCGGGCGCCTCTGAGTCCACCCAGCTATAATGGGTACCTGGCATTAGTTAGGGAAAAGTAAAGGCGGTTGGTCGTTGTGCTGGTCACATGACACCCTTGTTAACCACAGAAACAGATGACCATCATCTGCCCTATAGACCACAAGGTCTGAAAGGGGAACTTTGTTTTTAAAGGCCGTTGTCCGTGGTGCTAGACACATGACTCTCTCATTGAACGTGACCACAGAAACAGATGACATCCAACAAAAAAAGGTCTAAAAAAAAAAACTTTTTTTTACCTATCGCATGCACTAAATAGTGGAGGGGGAAGGCTCCTCACAGTTTGAGAAACGCTGGCCGAGAACTTTTGAACAGCGCTGACATTATTCCCAACTGCAAACTATGTAGATCTAGGAAAAAATTTCAATATTGCATCTACCTCTTTAATTAGTTTATTTAACACTGTTATAAAATTGTACTTACATCATTTTTGCCAGATTAAAATGTGAGTTCCGATTGTAAGAAAATAATTGATATTTTGATCGAAAACCTGGTTATATTTTATTTTTTATTGCGTAAACAACTTTCAGCGCTGCCTGTTCGTGTGGTACCTGAACCAGGCAGTTGTTCGGTAGTCCAGGGTTTGAACCCCCGCCAGCTTCCATCCCCAGTATTCCTATGGGAGGTTTGGGCTAGAATGAAATTATCTTAAGAATGATAATAATAATAATAATATTATCCGTGGGGAGATTTGTGTCACAATTGTGCATTACAAAGAAAACAATACATGATTAGAGCAAACATTTGTACAATAAGATAAGATAAGATAAGATAAGATAACTTTTATTGATCCAATCAAATGGAAATTCGGTATGACTACAATTGACAACCTCAGCGTAACTCCTGTACAATAACAATGCAGATGCACTATATAGATGTACTATATAGATGTACTATATAGATGTACTATATAGATGTACTATATAGATGCACTATATAGATGTACTATATAAATGTACTATATAGATGTACTATATAGATGCACTATATAGATGTACTATATAAATGTACTATATAGATGCACTATATAGATGTACTATATAGATGTACTATATAGATGCACTATATAGATGTACTATATAGATGTACTATATAAATGTACTATATAGATGCACTATATAGATGCACGATATAGATGCACTATATAGATGTACTATATAGATGCACGATATAGATGCACTATATAAATGTACTATATAGATGCACTATATAAATGTACTATATAGATGCACTATATAGATGTACTATATAGATGTACTATATAAATGTACTATATAGATGCACTATATAAATGTACTATATAGATGCACTATATAGATGCACGATATAGATGCACTATATAGATGCACATACGAACAACATTCACACAAGAAAAGCACACACGCTCATAACCAGCGCTTTATAAGTAGACCTCTGTGTACTTCTCGATGATGACAGAATGTTGTCTTTTTATGTTAGTCTATTTTTACTGAATGTTTTCTTTTGGTACAATCATGTTTTCACAGAACTGGATGTACGAATTAACAGTTGTGGTAAGTTCATCTGTCTGGGCAGTTGTTTACAGACATGTCCCAATATATTCGTTCATACCGAAGTTTCTCTTTAAAATTGCATGCGAAATTTACAACATTCATTTAGGTTTTGTTCAACAATTTAATTGCCAAAGGTTTGTGTCTTTTTGTTTTTTTGTGGATCAGTGGCTTGTATATTCTTTGTGATAGTAAAATGTTAACGTTATAGAGAAGAGGTTGATTTGACCGGCATATGAGCTCTATACTCTATACCTTTCGATTGAGAAATCAAGTCTTTCGCCCACCACTCCCACGTGGTATTGTCACAGTAGATCAGTGGTTCCCAAACTTTTTTGTCTCGTAGACCCCTTACCATGTTTTCTGGTTTTCGGTAGACCCCCAGCTTAACTTATTTTGCAATTAAAAAAAAATTCTAACTGTAGTGAGTCGAAGTGTGAAAAAGTAATTTAAAGCTGCATTTCAAGTTATAGAGATTTTATTGATAAAATTTAAACTTAAACCACTTAAAATAACAATTTATATTTATTACTGGAATCACCAAACACACTGGAAATGTTTGTTTTTTTTCAGGATTGATCATCCATTGCTAGGGACATTATGTTTTTCTATGAAGTATTCCTTCAAACATTAAATATTAATTGATTAAATAGCCATAAATATCATTTTAAACATGTTCGCAAAGAGTGTATTTCTTGATCTTTTACGTGCGGCTCTAATATTGGGTCTGTGGAACAGTTTTCACTTACATGAGAAGAGGCGAAGGCGAGTAACTGTCACCTAAACCAGTAAGCTTTCGACAGGAAGGGCTCATTAGCCATGGCTGGCTACACACCTATGAGAAGGAAGACTCTGAATTCAAACCTCTGCTGCCTTGCAGCTATATCCAATCCTGGAAAAGGCTTCGGGAGTCAACCCTGAGGAAAAATATGAAGCTGGTGACCCTTAGTTTGCGACACACTGCAATAAACTCTGTCTGAACCTGCAACGCTGCTGATCCCAATCAACGCTTTTCAATCTACATTTCGCTTTGTTCAACATTAGTTACATTTAGACAAAATGAAGCTATTTAAATATTTTTTTTTTATTTGAATAGCAGGATGAATAGGCTATTTAAAGGATTAACTAAGGTACAGATCATTTATTAGTTTATGAAATAATTACATTAATGGGATGGGAAAAATAATGTCACGACCTGCTTATATGAAATCCATTATCGTAGACCCCTGTGGACATCTCATAGACCCCCAATTTATTTTTTCACTTTCGTAGACCCCTTGAAAGTCTTCGTAGACCCCTGGGGGTCTATATAGACCACTTTGGGAATCACTGAACTGAGTAGATGAATCACACAAATCTTTTCTCGGTCTACATTTGGATCTTTTAAGATCCTCATTGCATTTTTTTAAAGCAATACAATACTTCAAGAAGGAATTTCAACAAGAAAAAAGGAGGAAGCAATTTTCAATGGCACCTACAGGTACAAAGTATAAACTTTAGAAGCGGAAGTCTTTTAGAGAATAAAGCCGACTTCTAATACAATGTTAAATACGCCAACGTTAATTGGTCACAATTTCCAACGAAATTATTACATTGGCATGGTCCTACAAGCGGAACATGTTTGAAATTCGATCGTAAAGCGTTAAAAGGAGGGGAAAAAAACTCCTTTTTAAAATATATTGGAGATCTTTTCGAAAAGGTAAGCAAGGTCAAGGACGCTACATCAACCTGAAGATAATGTTCCCTTTACAGAGCTTGCGATCTGTAAGAGCAAATGATGTTAAAGTCATCCGTTTTCTTTTTGGGCCTACGGTATATGAACCATCTAAAGAAAAAAAAATTAGCAGATCCAGTACTAGGTCAGGTACCCGTTAGGAGTTAGGTGGACTCAAATTGCAAACCCCTTATGAGCTGTCTAAGGAAAGATCTAAACTCTTAATTATTTGTTTAAGGAAATATGAACAAGTGCTAAACTCCTAATGAGTTGTTAAAGGAAATATGAACACATTTTAAACTCCTAATGAGCTGCCTAAGGAAATTTGACCAAATTACAAAAGTCCTAATTAGATGTCCAAGAAGATATAAAAATGGTAGAAACTCCCCAGTTATCTTTCCAAAGAAATATAAACAATTTTTTAAAACTCCTAATGAGTTCTTTAAGAAAATATGAACGAATAATTTCCAAATCCTAATTTGCTTTCTAAGGAATTTTAAAGAGGAGGGGTGTCATGTGACCAGCACAACAACCAATTGCCTTTCATTTCTCCAATTGGGTCAGGTACCCATTAGAGTTGGGTGGACTCAGGGGCTCACTAAAAATCCCGACATTCAAAATCCTTTTCTTCACCTAGATTCAAACCAATGACCCCAGGTTTTGAAGCCATACGCTTAACTACTCAGCCACCAATTAGGGTCATACTATATATATATTATTAAAACATTATATACCACATTATAATTACTATTTTAATTATTTAAAAAATATGAAAAAGGAAAAAAACAAAAGCGACATCTATAATGGCATTAGGCTGTGGCTGTGGCTCCACATGAGGGTAATGCCCTTGTAGGGGAGGGGCGCCATAAGCAGCAGGATTCAGCATCACTCCCAATCAGCCTGCATGTTCGTATATGTGAAAAAAATAAATCGACACAAGCAGGGTCAATAAGCATACGCAATGTTATATGAGTGATGAGGTCTATCAAAAGAGAATCATTCCTAGAAGTAGCTTGTAATAGGATTGAATTGAAACAGAATCTAAAACCTTTAATCCCCCACCGCGACCCAGTTCTTGTGGTGCTAATGATATTTGTTATTGCATTCCATTTCTTCAAATGTTTTGTGTTTGTCTTTTCTGTCAGATGTGTACATTAAGTTTTTTATATTTGATATGACACATATATTTTTAGTAAGACAAATGTATTTTTGTTGTTATTTATTATATGTATATGACTTTCCTATTTTATATGTTTTTGTTTTTTTTTTTTTGTTTTTTTTTTACATAGAATTTTCTTGTTATAAGTTAGCTTTCCAACATTGTGTATATCTAAGATTATTTCCCCATGTTTTTTCTTCTACCAACCCACGATGAGAGTGTAAGCTAACAGTCAGAACTGTGACGAAATTTTACAAGAAAAACACAGAAAATGAAAACAAAACCAAGCACCTATTTCTCACCAATTCACCACCCCTCTACTCAGAAGACCATCCTTAGAATGTGTTGTTGTTTTTTTTTTCTAGAAAAAAAAAGTATAGACGCCCCATAAAATAGTCACGTGACAGTATAAAAACAAACCAAATAAAAAGTTGCGCATAACAAACTTCCCGCATTGCGTTTGAGTGGCAACCTTCGTCTGGAAGTAATAGCTGCCCCCTTCCATTATACCTGGACACTAACGTAAGTAGGCCTAACTGTCTTTTATATTTACACACAATGCTTTTAAATCTAATAATATAACAAATAATATTAATATATTTATTGTCCTGTAGAAAGTTCATTTCAGTCTGTACGCTACGCATTTAAAAATTATTCATTCATTCATACTATAGCGTGACATGTGGAATTAATATTAGAAAATTTTATTTTATTCAAGTATTTAATTACTAAAAGAAAAACTTATTTCATTTTTTTATATCGTTTCGGTAACTTATTTTTATATTTGGCAGATCGCAATCATTATTGTAGACTAAATATTAATTAAATACAGTTTCCTACAAAAATTTTGTATTGTACCCATCGATTAGTTCGTGTTGGAGTTTTATTCGTGATATTGTTCGTTATGTTATAATCAGGGGCGGACTGGCTATATGGGCATTCGGGCATATGCCCGGTGGGCTGGTTTCCAAATGGGCCGGTTGGGCCACCGAAATGGCCGCACGTATGCCACCTTTACACGTAGGCCCTATTCTTAAAGGCTTTATAATATTCTCTTATAAAATTAACCCTTGTCGGGTTTTAAAAAAAAACTTTTACAGACTCTAATTTAATACATGTTTTCCGAAATAAAGTAATAACCTTCACCAGTAGACAAGAGGCGCGATGGCTGATTGAAAAAGCTTGGCTTACGAACCGAGGGGTCCCGGGTTCAAAACTTGGTGAAGACTGAGGCTTTAATTTCGGGGTCCACCCAGCTTTGATGTGTACCTGACATTAGTTTGGGAAAATGTAAAAGGGGTTGGTCGTTGTGCTGACCACATGACACCCTCGTAAACCGTGAGCTAGGAAAAAAAGATGACCTTTACAGAAACAGATGACCTCTACATCATCTTCCCTATATGTAGCAAGGTATGGAAGGGGTAGTTTATCATCTTAACATAATGATTTTGAGGACTGGTAGAATACGATGTCGTTCATAATATAGACACATTAAGGGCCGGATGATATAGAATTTCCATTTTGACACCCAGTCCGCCGATGGTTATAATTACTTAGAATTACAAATCTTTTGTTGTAAAGATTTAAGATTCTGTTTTAACTCTCTCTCTCTCTCTCTCTCTCTCTCTCTCTCTCTCTCTCTCTCTCTCTCTCTCTCTCTCTCTCTCTCTCTCTCTCTCTCCGTAATTATCATTTTCGTTTCGATACAATAATTTATTTTGCTCATTTGTATTTCACTAACCTGTTAGGATCATAGACATAAATAAATATAGACTGGAAAAAGGAAGTAACTTCATGTAACTTGAAAACATGTATATCTATTGTTGTCGGATTTTCGAATTCTGAACAGTGGCATGATCTTCAGTCTTAGAGATTAAACAAAACTCATAGACTTATATATAGTAGTATACATAAGTTTATGACAAAACTATACTGCTCATAAATGCTGTATAATAAAGTACACAAAATTGCAACTCACACATTTTCGTTTCATAAAACTCTTTTATCGGCCAGTCTATATTTATTTATGTCTATGGTTAGGATTAAACTTCCATAACTTTTTGAGGTTTGTTATAAGAAAATTTTATAGTTGGTATCGAATTGTTAGGGGAGTGCAAGTTCCTGTTGCATAACCCAAACCAAAAGTTTATAGCTCCAAAAATCTATTTAGTTTAATGGGGTCAAATCAACGTTGGCTTCGTCAATTAGGGGAGAATTAGTTAATACAATCCTATAACAAGCTACTCCTAAGAATGATTCTCTTGTTATAAACCTCGTCAGTCATATAACATTGTGTATAATTGCTAATTGTGCATGTGCTGATTAATTATTTTCTCATTTATAAACATGCAGGCTTATTTGTAGAGAAGATGAATCCTCCTGCATATGGCGCCCCTCCCCCACAAGCTTATTACCCTCCCATGCCCCAACAGCAACAGCAACAGTCCAGCTCCTCGGTGAGTGTAGATTTATTTCTATTTTTCATAATTTTTTTTTTTTTTTGAAATATTAATTATAATGTGGTATATAATATTTTTTATAATATTTATAGTATGACCCTAATGGACCTCATTCACCAATCGTAAATAAACACATTTAGCCACGTCATAATATTGATAAAACAATAATAAAAAATAATATATTTATAATAATATAATAATAATAATAATAAAACAATGACGGCAAGGAATGCGTAGGTGCAAGATTCGAACTCGGAACAGTCGGGGTGACAGCCTGGAGAAAACATAGCACACGACCAGGCAAGCATTCAATCCTAAAGAAAAAAAATCGAAAGGGATTCAAGGGCATTTCCTTAAGGGGGGATCAAGAAAGGGTCATGGGGGTGGGAAGGGGTAGTGTAGACAAAGTTTGGGTCAAAATACAGCATTTAGCTGATCCATTATAGCAGTGTTTCCCTGACGGAAAGGCCGGCAACACTTTGCATACTCTGAGTGTTAAAAGGGGAATTACTTTGCTTAATTTTTTTTTAGAGACATTAACTCACGTAGTGGCCTTCTAGTTCATTATTTCGGTAGCTCGAGGAACACAGTTTTAGAAACACTGTTGTTGTTTTTAAGTGTTTCTTATCTTATCTTATATAATATAAGACGTTACTCTAAAAAAAAAAAGAAGATGATTACGTCCTACGCGTCATGCATTTAGTCATGCATATTAACCAATGACTTAAATTCTGCCAACTCACTGGTTTTCCTGGTTAGCTCAGGCAACCCATTCCATGCTCTAATAGCACTACGGAAGAAGGAGTATTTGTACAGATTTGTCCTAGCATATGGAATCTCTATATGTCCTATGCTTTTACGTCTTTTTGAGTATTTTATTTAATTTTGTTTTTGTATGTGAAGATTATGGTTCAGTGTTTTATGCATAATTGCTACTTTACTTTTGAGTCTTCTGTCCTGAAGGCTTCGTTCAAGAAGAGAGAAAGAGAGAGACAGGGGAGAGAAGGAAAATGTTATATTTGGAGCATACGCAGTAATAGCTACTAAATATGAAGAAGAATAAAAGAGAAAGAAAGAGAACCTATTGAAATTCAGATTGTATCTACTGAATCTTTAGATCCGCCCACGTACATTATTTTCCTAGTCCAAACCTTCCGCAGGAAAACGGGGGGATGGGAGCGGGCAGGGTTTGAACCAGGGACCATCGATAAATCCAAACGACAGTCCCGCGCTCAAACCGCACGACCAGGCAGCCATCCTTCAGTGCTGTATGTTTTATTGCCTGGAGTGCACTACAGTCACTGACCTATGAGATGTAAAGCAATTAAATTCTTGTTTTGTTTTGTCTTCTAGAACAACAATATTGTCGTTGTGGGCGGCGGAGCTCCTGCTCAAACCATAGTGATTGAAAAGTGAGTTTTTTTTTTTCTTTCATTTTTTGTTGTTTTGTTTTGTTTTTTTTTTGTTTTTTGATATTTTTTATATCACAATACTCTTTTTCATTGTATCAACTCTTAATCCTAACTTGCACAATTGTAAAATATAAATATACATATATTGACAAAGACAAAGATAAATATGACTTTTCTTTTCCTTTACTATAGGACTAGTTTGTGTAAGTTCCAATTTCATTACGTGTAATATAAGAGCTTCTAACGCATTCCCTGAATCAGCTAGAAAATCCAATGACTTAGCAGCTATACATTTGTTAAGTAACATATATGTAAATACATATAATGATATAATGTTTTTATTTTACATGATTTTTGTTGCTGTTGTTTTTTTCCAGAAGAGGAGTTAATCATGTCCTTCACTTTTGTATTAGTCTGTTCTTCTTTCCCTGGGTGATCGTATGGATTATACTGGTAAATATTCGTTTTTGTCTAATTTTTGAGTTCTTAGTGACTTTGTATTGTGTCCTCTATTAAGGCATACCAACGAAATATGAAAAAAAAATTTTTTTTTTTAAATCCGTACAACTGCACTTGTTTTAAATCTTGTAGAAGGATATAGATAGGATATCACTCTACAATAACAACGGTTATATAATACCGGGGCGTCGTTGCCACCTGAACCACTACACTCCTCATTAATCTTCAGACCCGACGACAAAACTTATTTGTTTTTATTTTCGTTTCAGTGTATAACAGAGAAATAGCCAAGAAGTCAGGACATCCAATACGAACAGATTAAGATGGACATTATCTGACGTGCAAGAGGAACATATTCTTAACATAGACATAGATAAATATAGACTGGCTAAAAGAAGTAACTTCATTGAACTTGAAAACATGTACATCTATTGTTGTCGGATTTCCGAATTCTGAAAAGTTGCACGATCTTCAGTCTTAGAGATTAAACAAAAAGCACAAGTGAAAATAGTGTAATACTTATATAGGTTATGGCTGAAATAGATATGAATACTTAACTTTTATACTGCTCATAAATGCTGTATAATAAAGTACACAAAATTGCAAGTCACAAACTTTCGTTACATAAAATTTTATCGGCCGGTCTGTATTTATTTATGTCTATGATTCTAAACTTATTACCAAATTTGGAATCTAGTGTATATCTTTTGTTTATTTAGCGTGACGTTAACTCGCGTTCGCAATTTACTTTCATCATGTGCAATGTGTAGTCTAGGCCTCTATGTCCGAGGTGTGTTACTGTTTTAAATGAACTCCAATCAATGCAAGTGTAATTGTCAAACGTTGATAATGATACGTATTACAATGATGTACATATGGTAATGATCAGTTAACTTAACAATCAATATTTTTGACGTCTCAACTCTCAAAGGCCTTTCAAACAAGAAAATACAAATAAAAAATACTTTAAAAAAAAGGCTTATATTAAGTGCAGTTTGGATCAGTTATGTAATGAAATTTGTAATAGATCTAGACTAAAAAAAATATTCTTTGCTATTAAAAATATTTTTACAAATTGTTTTTGTTTAGCGCAATTGACATGCTTTTAACTTTCTCACTACGATATGATGTATACCACTTTCTCACTATGCTGTGATCCTATCACTTTCTCACTACGCTATGATCCTATCACTTTCTCACTACGCTGTGATCCTATCACTTTCTCAATGCGCTATGATCCTATCACTTTCTCACTGCGCTATGATCCTATCACTTTCTCACTACGCTGTGATCCTATCACTTTCTCAATGCGCTATGTTCCTATCACTTTCTCACTGCGCTATGATCCTATCACTTTCTCACTACGCTGTGATCCTATCACTTTCTCACTACGCTGTGATCCTATCACTTTCTCACTACGCTGTGATCCAATCACTATCTCTCTACGCTGTGATCCTATCACCTTCTCACTACGCTGTGATCCTATCACTTTCTCACTACGCTGTGATCCTATCACTTTCTCACTACGCTGTGATCCTATCACTTTCTCACTACGCTGTGATCCTATCACTTGTCTCACTACGCTATGATCCTATCACTTTCTCACTACGCTGTGATCCTATCACTTTCTCACTACGCTGTGATCCTATCACTTTCTCCCTACGCTGTGATCCTATCACTTTCTCACTACGTTGTGATCCTATCACTTTCTCACTACGCTGTGATCATATCACTTTCTCACTACGCTATGATCCTATCACTTGTCTGGACCAGTTGGGAAAGGGGTAGGGGAGAGAAAGAAGTGGGTATCTGTTGAAATATTTCCGTGATCGCTTTTTAAATGCATTTATAAATAAAAAATATGTAATACGTTGAACGACCTGGATTCAAACTAGAGGGCTCTAGCCGCCTCCTCAAACCAACACTCTAACCACTGTACCAGAGAAGTGCTTATGAAAATAGAAGGTTTTAAAATTATCTATTGTTAAGATAAGATAAGAAAAGATAATTTTATTGATCCAATCAAATGGAAATTCAGTTTAACTACAATTGACAACCTCAGCGTAACTACTTTACAAAAACAATATGTATGAAAAAATCGAACAAAATTCACCATAATTAATACAGCTTGAACGTTTTCTCTCCGTAATTATTTACCACATGCTGGTGGAATCAACGCTGGCATAGGCAGTTAGGAGAGAGAGAGAGAGAGTTAAGGAATAATACAGTACACAAATAGTAGTTTTAGTGTGAGAGACATTATGTTAAATATGCTTATTACTATGTCGTCATAATTTGAAATATTCATCATAGTTATTCAGTTTATTTTGCAATAAAACCACCCGTTTCTTAATAGTGTTTGTTGTATATCTTGTGTCTTTTGGCGGTTAATTGAATTTTAGTGTCATTTCTTATTTTTTAAAATATATTATCTTATAAAATACTTACGTCCCTACAAGATAATCACGTCATAAGTATATCCATAAATTAATGCAGATGTGAATGTAAATTAGAGACATATATGTTCTTGTATTCTTTGCAAAAAAAAAAAAAAAAAAAACAAGAGATAAGCCATTTTACTGCTTTAGGTCGATCACCTAGCTTTTTTAGTAATTTCAAAACTTCTGTATGTTCATCCCTAAACGACTCTTGTATGGCCAACTAAGCGAAGGAATGCGCTCGCAAGGTGGGCAAAGAAAGCGCTTCAGGGACACCCTCATAGCTTCTCTGAATAAATCGACACAAGCAGGGTCAATAAGCATACGCAATGTTATATGAGTGATGAGGTCTATCAAAAGAGAATCATTCCTAGAAGTAGCTTGTAATAGGATTGAATTGAAACAGAATCTAAAACCTTTAATCCCCCACCGCGACCCAGTTCTTGTGGTGCTAATGATATTTGTTATTGCATTCCATTTCTTCAAATGTTTTGTGTTTGTCTTTTCTGTCAGATGTGTACATTAAGTTTTTTATATTTGATATGACACATATATTTTTAGTAAGACAAATGTATTTTTGTTGTTATTTATTATATGTATATGACTTTCCTATTTTATATGTTTTTGTTTTTTTTTTTTTGTTTTTTTTTTACATAGAATTTTCTTGTTATAAGTTAGCTTTCCAACATTGTGTATATCTAAGATTATTTCCCCATGTTTTTTCTTCTACCAACCCACGATGAGAGTGTAAGCTAACAGTCAGAACTGTGACGAAATTTTACAAGAAAAACACAGAAAATGAAAACAAAACCAAGCACCTATTTCTCACCAATTCACCACCCCTCTACTCAGAAGACCATCCTTAGAATGTGTTGTTGTTTTTTTTTTCTAGAAAAAAAAAGTATAGACGCCCCATAAAATAGTCACGTGACAGTATAAAAACAAACCAAATAAAAAGTTGCGCATAACAAACTTCCCGCATTGCGTTTGAGTGGCAACCTTCGTCTGGAAGTAATAGCTGCCCCCTTCCATTATACCTGGACACTAACGTAAGTAGGCCTAACTGTCTTTTATATTTACACACAATGCTTTTAAATCTAATAATATAACAAATAATATTAATATATTTATTGTCCTGTAGAAAGTTCATTTCAGTCTGTACGCTACGCATTTAAAAATTATTCATTCATTCATACTATAGCGTGACATGTGGAATTAATATTAGAAAATTTTATTTTATTCAAGTATTTAATTACTAAAAGAAAAACTTATTTCATTTTTTTATATCGTTTCGGTAACTTATTTTTATATTTGGCAGATCGCAATCATTATTGTAGACTAAATATTAATTAAATACAGTTTCCTACAAAAATTTTGTATTGTACCCATCGATTAGTTCGTGTTGGAGTTTTATTCGTGATATTGTTCGTTATGTTATAATCAGGGGCGGACTGGCTATATGGGCATTCGGGCATATGCCCGGTGGGCTGGTTTCCAAATGGGCCGGTTGGGCCACCGAAATGGCCGCACGTATGCCACCTTTACACGTAGGCCCTATTCTTAAAGGCTTTATAATATTCTCTTATAAAATTAACCCTTGTCGGGTTTTAAAAAAAAACTTTTACAGACTCTAATTTAATACATGTTTTCCGAAATAAAGTAATAACCTTCACCAGTAGACAAGAGGCGCGATGGCTGATTGAAAAAGCTTGGCTTACGAACCGAGGGGTCCCGGGTTCAAAACTTGGTGAAGACTGAGGCTTTAATTTCGGGGTCCACCCAGCTTTGATGTGTACCTGACATTAGTTTGGGAAAATGTAAAAGGGGTTGGTCGTTGTGCTGACCACATGACACCCTCGTAAACCGTGAGCTAGGAAAAAAAGATGACCTTTACAGAAACAGATGACCTCTACATCATCTTCCCTATATGTAGCAAGGTATGGAAGGGGTAGTTTATCATCTTAACATAATGATTTTGAGGACTGGTAGAATACGATGTCGTTCATAATATAGACACATTAAGGGCCGGATGATATAGAATTTCCATTTTGACACCCAGTCCGCCGATGGTTATAATTACTTAGAATTACAAATCTTTTGTTGTAAAGATTTAAGATTCTGTTTTAACTCTCTCTCTCTCTCTCTCTCTCTCTCTCTCTCTCTCTCTCTCTCTCTCTCTCTCTCTCTCTCTCTCTCTCTCTCTCTCCGTAATTATCATTTTCGTTTCGATACAATAATTTATTTTGCTCATTTGTATTTCACTAACCTGTTAGGATCATAGACATAAATAAATATAGACTGGAAAAAGGAAGTAACTTCATGTAACTTGAAAACATGTATATCTATTGTTGTCGGATTTTCGAATTCTGAACAGTGGCATGATCTTCAGTCTTAGAGATTAAACAAAACTCATAGACTTATATATAGTAGTATACATAAGTTTATGACAAAACTATACTGCTCATAAATGCTGTATAATAAAGTACACAAAATTGCAACTCACACATTTTCGTTTCATAAAACTCTTTTATCGGCCAGTCTATATTTATTTATGTCTATGGTTAGGATTAAACTTCCATAACTTTTTGAGGTTTGTTATAAGAAAATTTTATAGTTGGTATCGAATTGTTAGGGGAGTGCAAGTTCCTGTTGCATAACCCAAACCAAAAGTTTATAGCTCCAAAAATCTATTTAGTTTAATGGGGTCAAATCAACGTTGGCTTCGTCAATTAGGGGAGAATTAGTTAATACAATCCTATAACAAGCTACTCCTAAGAATGATTCTCTTGTTATAAACCTCGTCAGTCATATAACATTGTGTATAATTGCTAATTGTGCATGTGCTGATTAATTATTTTCTCATTTATAAACATGCAGGCTTATTTGTAGAGAAGATGAATCCTCCTGCATATGGCGCCCCTCCCCCACAAGCTTATTACCCTCCCATGCCCCAACAGCAACAGCAACAGTCCAGCTCCTCGGTGAGTGTAGATTTATTTCTATTTTTCATAATTTTTTTTTTTTTTTGAAATATTAATTATAATGTGGTATATAATATTTTTTATAATATTTATAGTATGACCCTAATGGACCTCATTCACCAATCGTAAATAAACACATTTAGCCACGTCATAATATTGATAAAACAATAATAAAAAATAATATATTTATAATAATATAATAATAATAATAATAAAACAATGACGGCAAGGAATGCGTAGGTGCAAGATTCGAACTCGGAACAGTCGGGGTGACAGCCTGGAGAAAACATAGCACACGACCAGGCAAGCATTCAATCCTAAAGAAAAAAAATCGAAAGGGATTCAAGGGCATTTCCTTAAGGGGGGATCAAGAAAGGGTCATGGGGGTGGGAAGGGGTAGTGTAGACAAAGTTTGGGTCAAAATACAGCATTTAGCTGATCCATTATAGCAGTGTTTCCCTGACGGAAAGGCCGGCAACACTTTGCATACTCTGAGTGTTAAAAGGGGAATTACTTTGCTTAATTTTTTTTTAGAGACATTAACTCACGTAGTGGCCTTCTAGTTCATTATTTCGGTAGCTCGAGGAACACAGTTTTAGAAACACTGTTGTTGTTTTTAAGTGTTTCTTATCTTATCTTATATAATATAAGACGTTACTCTAAAAAAAAAAAGAAGATGATTACGTCCTACGCGTCATGCATTTAGTCATGCATATTAACCAATGACTTAAATTCTGCCAACTCACTGGTTTTCCTGGTTAGCTCAGGCAACCCATTCCATGCTCTAATAGCACTACGGAAGAAGGAGTATTTGTACAGATTTGTCCTAGCATATGGAATCTCTATATGTCCTATGCTTTTACGTCTTTTTGAGTATTTTATTTAATTTTGTTTTTGTATGTGAAGATTATGGTTCAGTGTTTTATGCATAATTGCTACTTTACTTTTGAGTCTTCTGTCCTGAAGGCTTCGTTCAAGAAGAGAGAAAGAGAGAGACAGGGGAGAGAAGGAAAATGTTATATTTGGAGCATACGCAGTAATAGCTACTAAATATGAAGAAGAATAAAAGAGAAAGAAAGAGAACCTATTGAAATTCAGATTGTATCTACTGAATCTTTAGATCCGCCCACGTACATTATTTTCCTAGTCCAAACCTTCCGCAGGAAAACGGGGGGATGGGAGCGGGCAGGGTTTGAACCAGGGACCATCGATAAATCCAAACGACAGTCCCGCGCTCAAACCGCACGACCAGGCAGCCATCCTTCAGTGCTGTATGTTTTATTGCCTGGAGTGCACTACAGTCACTGACCTATGAGATGTAAAGCAATTAAATTCTTGTTTTGTTTTGTCTTCTAGAACAACAATATTGTCGTTGTGGGCGGCGGAGCTCCTGCTCAAACCATAGTGATTGAAAAGTGAGTTTTTTTTTTTCTTTCATTTTTTGTTGTTTTGTTTTGTTTTTTTTTTGTTTTTTGATATTTTTTATATCACAATACTCTTTTTCATTGTATCAACTCTTAATCCTAACTTGCACAATTGTAAAATATAAATATACATATATTGACAAAGACAAAGATAAATATGACTTTTCTTTTCCTTTACTATAGGACTAGTTTGTGTAAGTTCCAATTTCATTACGTGTAATATAAGAGCTTCTAACGCATTCCCTGAATCAGCTAGAAAATCCAATGACTTAGCAGCTATACATTTGTTAAGTAACATATATGTAAATACATATAATGATATAATGTTTTTATTTTACATGATTTTTGTTGCTGTTGTTTTTTTCCAGAAGAGGAGTTAATCATGTCCTTCACTTTTGTATTAGTCTGTTCTTCTTTCCCTGGGTGATCGTATGGATTATACTGGTAAATATTCGTTTTTGTCTAATTTTTGAGTTCTTAGTGACTTTGTATTGTGTCCTCTATTAAGGCATACCAACGAAATATGAAAAAAAAATTTTTTTTTTTAAATCCGTACAACTGCACTTGTTTTAAATCTTGTAGAAGGATATAGATAGGATATCACTCTACAATAACAACGGTTATATAATACCGGGGCGTCGTTGCCACCTGAACCACTACACTCCTCATTAATCTTCAGACCCGACGACAAAACTTATTTGTTTTTATTTTCGTTTCAGTGTATAACAGAGAAATAGCCAAGAAGTCAGGACATCCAATACGAACAGATTAAGATGGACATTATCTGACGTGCAAGAGGAACATATTCTTAACATAGACATAGATAAATATAGACTGGCTAAAAGAAGTAACTTCATTGAACTTGAAAACATGTACATCTATTGTTGTCGGATTTCCGAATTCTGAAAAGTTGCACGATCTTCAGTCTTAGAGATTAAACAAAAAGCACAAGTGAAAATAGTGTAATACTTATATAGGTTATGGCTGAAATAGATATGAATACTTAACTTTTATACTGCTCATAAATGCTGTATAATAAAGTACACAAAATTGCAAGTCACAAACTTTCGTTACATAAAATTTTATCGGCCGGTCTGTATTTATTTATGTCTATGATTCTAAACTTATTACCAAATTTGGAATCTAGTGTATATCTTTTGTTTATTTAGCGTGACGTTAACTCGCGTTCGCAATTTACTTTCATCATGTGCAATGTGTAGTCTAGGCCTCTATGTCCGAGGTGTGTTACTGTTTTAAATGAACTCCAATCAATGCAAGTGTAATTGTCAAACGTTGATAATGATACGTATTACAATGATGTACATATGGTAATGATCAGTTAACTTAACAATCAATATTTTTGACGTCTCAACTCTCAAAGGCCTTTCAAACAAGAAAATACAAATAAAAAATACTTTAAAAAAAAGGCTTATATTAAGTGCAGTTTGGATCAGTTATGTAATGAAATTTGTAATAGATCTAGACTAAAAAAAATATTCTTTGCTATTAAAAATATTTTTACAAATTGTTTTTGTTTAGCGCAATTGACATGCTTTTAACTTTCTCACTACGATATGATGTATACCACTTTCTCACTATGCTGTGATCCTATCACTTTCTCACTACGCTATGATCCTATCACTTTCTCACTACGCTGTGATCCTATCACTTTCTCAATGCGCTATGATCCTATCACTTTCTCACTGCGCTATGATCCTATCACTTTCTCACTACGCTGTGATCCTATCACTTTCTCAATGCGCTATGTTCCTATCACTTTCTCACTGCGCTATGATCCTATCACTTTCTCACTACGCTGTGATCCTATCACTTTCTCACTACGCTGTGATCCTATCACTTTCTCACTACGCTGTGATCCAATCACTATCTCTCTACGCTGTGATCCTATCACCTTCTCACTACGCTGTGATCCTATCACTTTCTCACTACGCTGTGATCCTATCACTTTCTCACTACGCTGTGATCCTATCACTTTCTCACTACGCTGTGATCCTATCACTTGTCTCACTACGCTATGATCCTATCACTTTCTCACTACGCTGTGATCCTATCACTTTCTCACTACGCTGTGATCCTATCACTTTCTCCCTACGCTGTGATCCTATCACTTTCTCACTACGTTGTGATCCTATCACTTTCTCACTACGCTGTGATCATATCACTTTCTCACTACGCTATGATCCTATCACTTGTCTGGACCAGTTGGGAAAGGGGTAGGGGAGAGAAAGAAGTGGGTATCTGTTGAAATATTTCCGTGATCGCTTTTTAAATGCATTTATAAATAAAAAATATGTAATACGTTGAACGACCTGGATTCAAACTAGAGGGCTCTAGCCGCCTCCTCAAACCAACACTCTAACCACTGTACCAGAGAAGTGCTTATGAAAATAGAAGGTTTTAAAATTATCTATTGTTAAGATAAGATAAGAAAAGATAATTTTATTGATCCAATCAAATGGAAATTCAGTTTAACTACAATTGACAACCTCAGCGTAACTACTTTACAAAAACAATATGTATGAAAAAATCGAACAAAATTCACCATAATTAATACAGCTTGAACGTTTTCTCTCCGTAATTATTTACCACATGCTGGTGGAATCAACGCTGGCATAGGCAGTTAGGAGAGAGAGAGAGAGAGTTAAGGAATAATACAGTACACAAATAGTAGTTTTAGTGTGAGAGACATTATGTTAAATATGCTTATTACTATGTCGTCATAATTTGAAATATTCATCATAGTTATTCAGTTTATTTTGCAATAAAACCACCCGTTTCTTAATAGTGTTTGTTGTATATCTTGTGTCTTTTGGCGGTTAATTGAATTTTAGTGTCATTTCTTATTTTTTAAAATATATTATCTTATAAAATACTTACGTCCCTACAAGATAATCACGTCATAAGTATATCCATAAATTAATGCAGATGTGAATGTAAATTAGAGACATATATGTTCTTGTATTCTTTGCAAAAAAAAAAAAAAAAAAAACAAGAGATAAGCCATTTTACTGCTTTAGGTCGATCACCTAGCTTTTTTAGTAATTTCAAAACTTCTGTATGTTCATCCCTAAACGACTCTTGTATGGCCAACTAAGCGAAGGAATGCGCTCGCAAGGTGGGCAAAGAAAGCGCTTCAGGGACACCCTCATAGCTTCTCTGAAGGCGTTTAGCATAGACCCAGCCACCTGGGAGACAGAGGCACATGACAGAGCATCATGGCGTCGCGCTGTGAAAACTGGCGCACAGGTTGCTGAAGAAAAAAGAACAACGCTGGCAGAAGAAAAACGCCAGAGAAGAAAAGCAAGGCCCACGACACTAGCTCAAGCTGGAATAACCTGCCCAGTGTGCTGCCGAACATTCCGGGCTCACATAGGTCTCACCAGCCACATGAGGAGGCATAAAACCCCAGTGCAAATCCATCAGCCCCCTGGATGACATAGTGGTCATCATCGAACCACGATGGACGAATATGTATCTTCAATGATGACCTTGACAGTGACCCTTTTCTAACAATATGACCTAACCAGCTCATAATTTGTCCCTTTATAGTACTGAGGGGTTCCTCCTACTTAGACAAACATCATGGTACAGCACTATCAATTTAATACTTTTTTTGTATTCGATCATATTTTAAATGTTTGTGTTTACGTATAAGCGTTATCATAACCGCCTGAAACCTTTATTACGTTTGTTGATAGCGCTGTGTAAATTAAATTATATTTTGTTTTATTCCCATTGATGAGATGAGTTTAATGAATTATTTAAGGATTGCATTGGATGCAGGACAAGTTTCCATATGACAAAACTAAAATTTAATTTGCACAGATCCGACCTTTTATTGCTCTGTCTTTATAAAAATGACACTCTGAACAGTGCCAGGATTGTGTTAAGGCCTTAGCTCGTTTACCCGGGCCCCTGACATTCAACAGGCACCTTCGTGCTTACAAATAAATAAGTGATTCACTGTTGACAATGTAATTGTTTAATGATATGAATATAAGTTATGATGACAACTGATGGAGTAATGACATTGCATTTGAAACATTCTAATATTGTGGATATATTAATTAAGCAGTAATTCTACACCTTGCTGTCCGACAACGTGACACATAAATGCTCGCAATCACAATAAAACACTGCTGAATCTAGATCTAGTATTTAGTGTAGAACTCCAATCCCATACTAAGTCCCTGTAGAGACATAAGAAAAGACAAATTGAAAGTTCTAGTCCCAAGACTAAGGCAGCGAAACAACTGCGAAATGCAGTCATGCCTTAAATACTCACCCTAAACAGGGGAACACAGAAGAATCTCAACACACGTTACACCAGCATAACAAAACCACTCCATAAACTTACAAGCCAGGCAACAAAGAAAGTGCGTTCAAAAATTGTGCACTTAATAAACATTGGTGCTATAATACCATAACTTACGTACCGACAAACAGTAGGGCTCAGTTTATTCTCTACGTTAAAAAGTCTTAATTATTGTTTGAATTCACCTGCAAAAGAGGTGATTAGACTTTGAATAACACGCCATTCATTGGTAAACGTCTATATAACAAAACAAATTTGCTCAGCTCTGGCGGATTCATTTTACATTGTAGGAAGGATTTATGAGAAGTCGCCTTGCGTTGCGTACCTGTTCAGGGCGGTTCGTATGTACCTTACAACTAAACCATTTTTGTTTTCTGTTAAATTTGTGGAATGTGGTATATTTTTTTTTCTATCCAAGAGTCGTATGTAATATGCTATTTGCATGTTTCTATATCGACGAGTTTTGCTAATAAATGTCACAGTTTTAAGATTGCCATATTTGGTTACTTCAAGTATGTTTTTATTTTTTATTCAAATAAAGCTGTTGAACAAGGGACATTACTGCTAATGCACGCAATATGACCAATGTTATGGTCATGTGACCAAAAAAGCCTTTACAGACGAGAGACAGTGTGTTAGAAAGGACAGTTGAGTCCAGGACGCAAGGCAGTAAGGACAGTGTGCTACAAAGTGAGTTATTGAAAATGTAGCAGTACAAGTCTAGAAGTAGACAGAGAAAGACTTGTAGTGCTTAGTAGGCAGTTCTATTGTGTAGCAAAGCATTTGAATTTGATGTAGCCAATTGTGTCGTATTGGCTTTTCATGTATTTGTCATTAAACCGCCACATTTTTATTTGAGACTTGTTGTCAAGTTCTTGTGTTGATGTGTTGTGTTGTGTTTAGCAGTGTTTGCAGAAGGCCCGATTAGGAGAGAACGCAGCAATATTGTAGCCTAGTTGATCTTAACTCTTTCTCTCCGTAATTATTTACCATATTATGGTGGAATCAACGCTGGTATCGTCAAATAGGAGAGTAAGAGTTAATCGTGGCCTTCAATTGAAGGTGCGGGTCTAATAACTAACAGTAGTTCCCCAAGAAACATACGAAATAATCAGACGAAAAAAGTTAAAACTTGTCAAATAAAGAAATTTACGTTTAAAAAAAAGCTTTTAAAAATGAAGGAAGACCACCATTTCTGCTGCCATATTTCTAAATAATGCAAGTTTTATCTACTCTTTTTCAGTATAAAAAATTAATTGATCACCGCTATCTCCTATGTATTTAACACTGTTTGACGTTGGTCATCATTTTGCCACAAAATACTGATATCCTCTTTAAAGCTTTGTTAGCTATTGGTCATAATTTGTGGGGTTTTTTTCGACATTTTTCGCATCACCAAGTCAGCTAATTCGCGCTCTGTCACTGCCAGACCATCTTTATAAAGCGAATGTTAAGTAATCCTTCTACCTCCAACGCTTACAGAACCTTCGTAGCCCTCGATTGAATCTTCCATTATCCTTTCAAGGAAGATAATCGCACTGAGTTGGTGAGAGTAGGCAGCCTTGTCTCACTCCAACTAGGTCAGTAGTTTTGGACACCTCGGAGCGTTTGTCTCAGATGAAGGAACCAAACTTAATTCTACTAGTTAGAATTTGACAGCAGCATTTGCAAGACTAATAAACAATCTGGAAAGAAAAAGTCATAGCCCTCGACACTAAAATCAGATTGATGCGCTCCCAGGTGACATTCTTATATGATTGCGAATCTTGGACGCTGAGTGCAGGGGAAAATCATAGAATTGGAATTGAGATTCTACAGAAAGATTCTAGGTATAACTTACAAAGACCGCATCACAAATTAAGAGAATAGAGACAGGATTAATTAACTAACTGGAACCCACAAAGACCTGTCAAGAAAACGCAATATTTAACTCTCAAGGCTCGCAAAGACCTTCCTTCATGGAACAGTACCAGGAAAAAGAAGAAGAAGCAAACAGAGAAAGCGATGGGAGGACAACATAAAAGAATGGACAAGCCTGCCATTGAAAAAGGTTCTAACTAAGGCAAAAGACAGTAATGGAGAAAGACGGTCGACAAATCTTGCATGTTGCCCCAACAGTCTGTCAAACTAAAGCAGCGGCTCTCAAACTTTTAAGCTCGGCGACCCCTTTTTACAACCCCCCCACTCTGCTAGAACCCCCTCCCCCACTCACCCACACAGCAATAGAAGAATAGACAAACACAATCCAATTTTTCGATGGTCTTTGGTGACCCCTGGCCAATCATCAATCGACCCCCAAGTGGGTCGCGACCCACAGGTTGAGAACCCCTGGACTAAAGGAAGGGTAAAAGGTAAAAAAAAAATGTTCACACTGTGCTAGTTCTCCCCCTTGTCGTCCAACTGTTTCATTTGCATGACTACATCTCTCTTAGAACTGTACTATCCAGGAAGCTGTTGTTTTTCTTTATGACACAAGGGAAATAATTCTCCTTATGCTACTAGAAATAAATACTATATCCAAGGCAAGAGAAAGGAATGTAGAATGACAGTTTACACACAACTTGTGCTTTGTCCCAACTGCATAATAGATAGTCGAAGGTGAAGGTGAATTAATTTTTTTTTAATTGATTAATGTTTTGTCATCGTTAATGAATACCTGCAAAAATTTCAACTTAAACCGAGACAGACAGACAGACAGAACAAGAGGGTTGAAATAAATTTTGTAATAAAGCGAATCTAACTTAACTCTTTCTCTCCTAACTGACGATACCAGCGTTGATTCCACTAGAATGTGGTAAATAATTACGGAGAGAAAGAGTTAAACAACAAATGATTTAGAAAAAAAGAAAGAAGGTGGAATGCACATGCGCAAAAAAAACCAAATCGAAACCCTTCTGTAAAACACTGATAAGCAAGCTTAATGAACGGAAATATATGGGACACAGCTCTGTAAACACGAGTCTTTTCTTACAGAAATGGTAGGTCTTTATACATATCTCTAGAGCTTAATTA
The DNA here is from genome assembly GCF_947242115.1 of Biomphalaria glabrata. Classification (NCBI taxonomy): domain Eukaryota; kingdom Metazoa; phylum Mollusca; class Gastropoda; family Planorbidae; genus Biomphalaria; species Biomphalaria glabrata. Next base: position 23,684,484 of record NC_074728.1, on the reverse strand, counting down.
TTTTATTAAGGCTGATGCTATAAATTAGGATCGGCCTGAAGTAATTGGAGGCCCTATGCAAAGTGGCCCCCCAAATGAAATAGAAAAAAAGCAAAAAAATTAAGAGGAAAAAATACTCGATGAATTCAAAACATTCCTATATTTATATCATAGACATCAATAAATACAGACTGGCCGATTAAAGAGTTTTATGAAACGAAAATGTGTGACTTGCAATTTTGTGTACTTTATTATACAGCATTTATGAGCAGTATAGTTTTGTTTAATCTCTAAGACTGAAGATCATGCAACTTTTCAGAATTCGGAAATCCGACAACAATAGATATACATGTTTTCAAGTTACATGAAGTTATTTCCTTTTTCCAGTCTATATATATATTTCTACGTCTATGATTTATATCTAAATCAACAAATAAGTTAAATTCATACAGGATTATTATACGCCGATAACAAGATCACGAATGATTTGTTCACTAGAAATAATGTTTCCACATTTCACCAAAACAAAGAAATAATGATCTTCTAACAAGTGGATCTAAACATTCGCTAATAAGCCTTGAATCAAAGTACAGACTTAGAACTATGCTAGTAGACATAGAGTCATAGAGTTCTCCTATGTTTAATATTTAATCCATGTTTAGCCATTTTTTTCTAAACAAAGAATTGTCCAAGAGTCTTGTGTCAGGCCCCCTATAGTCAGAGGTCAAAGGCGGCTGCCTAGTTTGCCTTTCCCTAAGGCCGGCCCTGTATGAATTATCTATGAATTAATTGTTTATGGACGGTGTTGTAACCATAAGCAATTAGTACACATAGACCGGAGTAAGTGAATACTATTCTTTATGTAGAACTTTGAAATGAACTTATAAAAACATCTTTTTTAAAAAGTTACAATTCGATTATAAATATACAAAGCATTTAACTTCTTTGTAGATGTATATAAAAGTATGAAGCTAGAACAAATACAAATAGAGCAATGAGATTTATGAGGGACTCGGTGGCTGAGGGCTTAAGCGCTTCGCTTCCAAACCTGGAGTCTTGGGTTCGAATTTCGATGAAGACTGTTTTTTTTTTTTTAATTTCGGCATTTTTATGGCGCCCAAACTCTCATGGGTACCTGAATTGAGTTGGTTAGTCCTTGTAAGGCCTACTGGCCAATTGACACCCTGCTCGTAAACTGTTGATGATCCTCATATCATCAGCCCTATATACCGTATGGTCTGAGAGGGGAACTTTACTCTAACTAGTGAGATTTATAACAAACGAATATTCCAGTTTGATTAGAGTAACACCATTAGTAAAATCACTAAACCTAGAGACACTTCAGGGCCGAAGAATCGGACGAATGGTGGCAGCTAAATAGGGAAGAACAGGTGACAATCGCTAGGTACAGAAGGGGACACTGTCCAATTGGTGCCTATTTTGCTGAATTTAAACCAAACTTCGACTCTCGCTGCAGGCATTGTCCGGACGACGTCGAAACAGTTAACCACATCCTTTACGAGTGCGCAACACTACACCCTAAACATGGCCATTTGAGTGAAACAAAAGCTGGTTTGCATGAGGAGCTGGCTCTGTACTGGAGACAGAGAAGCTTTGAGAAGAACTGTCGCTTTCCTTGTCCGTGTTATCAGGAATAGAGTTCTCAACACGGTGCCCTAGTGCGATGAGACTTACACGGACCGAAGAATAAAAACCAAAGTGGCTATAATACATAAAACACTAAACCTTAATTACAAAGAGATAAACGAACCTAATGTAATAGGCCTACTCAGAAAGACACTAAGGGTAGAGGCACATTTCGTGCAAATGTTCCTTCTTCCCTAGTGCCATTAGAGAATGGAATAGGTTGCCTGAATCAGCCAGGAAAACCAACGACTTAGCAGAGTTTAAGTTATTGATTCACATGCATGACTAGATTGACACATGAGATGCGTAGGACGTAATTAAATTCTTGTTTGAAGTAACGTCTGTGATATATAACTATATAACATAAGATGGGAATAAAAGATCCCTTAGATATGATCTAGATCTAACTCAGTAACAATTTAAAAAAAAAATTAAATAAAATAATTACGGAGATAAAGAGTTAAACTTTCCTGACATTGTTATAATCGGAAATATTAAGCGAAAAATCCTATCATCTAAAGTCACATTCATATAGGGTGTTGAGTCAATGCTAAAGAGAGAGAAGCCTCCTCTTTGTGAGTACTGTGACTCTTGGCTCAATGTGAACATAACCTCATTGACTGCCCCAGATACCAGGATATTAGGAGAAATATTTTAAAGCACACAACTTAAAAACACAATTTGATAATGTCGACCCTGGGAAGGTACTGGGCTTTGTCCGGGAGGTGGGGTTGTCTGCGGGGGTATGACTTGTGATGGGGCAGAGAAATTGTGAATATATAATATTTACAACAGATTTTTATTGAATTAACAAATTTGTACTATTTCTGCAATTTTTACCATCTTAACTGTAAATGGACCATGTTTTCAGTGACTTGGCTGTGTGAGATTGATCTCTTGAGATATGAAGGGAGAATGACCTTTGAGGGATTATGGGCGCGACATGGCCTCAATTGTGCCGATGTGCCGAAACCCCAAAATATCACATATATCTATTTCTCGATGACTTGAGACTTAAGAGTTTTGAAAATAGCAAAGTTAATCCAACAACTTTATTTTATTTTGACATAATATTGTTACCTTTCAATCATAGATGCGCAAATAGCACTATGCAAGAAACATAATTGAGTAGCTTCGAGACTGTACAAACTTTCAAACAGGGATGCTGATAATCTTATTACTTGATTGTGTGGTCCTATCATATACGAGTGGTAAGTATAGTTTTTATGTCTTTTAGTCCTACTAGAAACTAAATGTTCAAGATAAAGTGGGCGTGTAAAATTGTGTTGCCTTCATAGCAGGGGTGGACTGGGTGTCGAAATAGGCCCGGGCATTTCTATAGGCTACAATCCGGCCCACAAATTTCTATAGTATATGATGGGCATCCATTTCTAGGTCTACCTGTCCTCAAAATCATTATGTTTGATAATGTATCGATATGCATGCATACAGTGAACTCTATATACAAAAACAAAATTTAATAAAATACTCTGAAAGACACAAAAATAAAGGCACATTCCTCGTCCCATATGCTAGGACAAATTTGTACAAATACTCCTTCTTCCCTAGTGCTATTAGAGCATGGAATAGGTTGCCTGAGCTAGCCAGGAAAACCAGTGACTTGGCAGAATTTAAGTCATTGGTTAATATGCATGACTAAATGCATGACGCGTAGGACGTAATTATCTTCTTTTTTTGAAGTAACGTCTGTATTATATAAGATAAGATATCTTTATAAGAAATTTAGACCGTTTGTTGCTTTTTAATCGCTAAGTATGTAAGCCCTAAAAGAATGAAGCATAATAGTAACACTGTCTTCGAATGAAGGCTATTTTAAATTATTTCGGAAAATGTCTTAAATTTAAATAGTATTACACTGTAGAGTCTTTGGAATATTTGTTTTTAAACACGACGCACAGAGGTCTTCTTATAAAAGACTATTTCAAAACATTTAACAATTTGATACGTGCCATAGTGGCATCGATTCGGCCATTTCGGTGGCCTTACCGGCCAATTGGTGTACCCATCCACCGGGCATTTTCCCAAATGCCCAAATAGCCAGTCCGACCCTGCTTCAAAGATTTTAATAAATCCAGTAAATTTAATTCAATATGCATTAATATATTTAATCTAAACAAGACTGTAAGAGTTAACATTTCAAATACAGTACTTTGAGTTTGTTCAATTATGTAAAATGTGTTGAATTGGAAAGATCAGGGGAAGAGGAACTTTATACATACTAAAGGAAAGTTTGATGCCACCCCCCTCACTACTTGATACCCCATGCGGCTCGCACAAATCGCACATTGCTAGCTACGCCCCTGCTGACTATCATAGTCCAACCTAAACAAACCTAATTTACTCCTGTTTCTGTATACCCGAGGTTTGCGTAAAGAAACGACGATATGCGTTGAAAGTCGTTACCTAAGTTAGGGTCGTAGCCCACACCAACCTTGAGTTTTAACTCTTAGACATCTTAGTGTCAGTTTGCCGTGCTATCAATTTGACTTCGCCCATGGCTTAGTGCGAAAATGGGGGGGGGGGTCAATACAAGCGTTATAACGACGCCCCTTAAGAGCTCCTTCAAGGAGTGTGATATTGACATCATCTTATTACGTGAAGGAGTGTCGGAGTCATGAGATACGAAGCAAGGAGAGTGGTCAGTGTGAAAGAGCGCCGAAATAACAAAAAGCTGAGAGAAGAAGCAGGCCTGGCTGCAACTGACCCTAACCCTAACCTAACCAGGCCACGTAAGCGGATGGCCTATCAGAGCGTTCATCGGAAATAAGAAATGTGTTCATCTTTGAATGAAGAGCTATATAGCTGATAGTTGAACACACACAAAAGGACAAGACCTCGACAAGAGTCTCTATTTTTAAACAAATTGTAATGACTCGTAGATAATACAATATACATTTAATACTTTTTTTTTTTAAAATAATTATTGATATCATGATATGTTTAATGTACCAGATGATATTATCAACAAACAATTCATCGAACACAAGGATACCTTTGAAATAACATGTGACATAAGTAAATACAAAGCTTCAGGAAACTCTCGTCCGGGAGCGTTCGTCAGTGAGCTGAAGGTGTCCAGAATGGTTGGCAACGACTATGACTACAAAGATATAGCGACTCTAATACCAAACATTATAATTAGCCCTGTGAAAATAAGTGTAAGAATATCTATCTATCTATCTATCTATCCTATCTATCTATCTATGTTTCTATCTATCAATCTTTCCAAAAATAGAAAGCCATCTAAGCCATCTGACTGGGGGATATACTCATTTAAGTTTATTTTTACTACTAGCTAAATTTTTCTTGAATTTACTCTTGTTTTTTCTTTCTGTTTTTGTTTTGTTATATTATAAAGAACCTTATTGTTGTTTAAAAAGTTTCATTCTAATTTCAAGACGCCTCAACGATCTTAATCTATGAAATGTTGTTATTGTTGACTACTTAACATATGATAAAATCACCGCTATTATTTAAAGAGCGTTTATGTCCTGATTCATTAAGATTGTTCAAACGGGTTTGATTTCTAAAAAGGGTATACATACATACATATGTACATACAAACGCAAACAAACATACATACATACGCACATACATACATACATTAAATACATAATGATACATACATACATTATGATATATACGTACATGCATACATGCATACATGCATACATACATACATACACACATACATACATACATACATACATACATACATACATACATACATACATACATACATACATACTATTGGACTCAAGATGAATTTTGCTTGCTGATCGCCCTAAGGCGCCCCATAAGTTTAAAATAAACAAGGTTACAAAAGACAGTTTGTGTGGAAACACAAACTCAAAATCGGCCCCCGAAGTGGTCCACCCAGGCAGGCATCAATATTTTCAGAAAGAGCATCCGAATGAAATTATATCAAAGACAAATGAGAGATAAGAATGGAGAAAGAAGGTTAACAGATCTTGTGTAGTGCCCCAACGGTCCAGCAGATCAAAGGATAGGTGAAAGTGAATGTAAAGTTAGATGTGAACCTGGCCTAACTAGTTCCCCTTATAGACCATGTAGCCAGCACAACGACCAACTGCCTTTACTTTTCCCCAACTAATGTCAGGTACCCATTAGAGCTGAGTGGACTCAGAGTCACCCAAAGATTCTAAAGTTGAAAATCCAAGTCTTCACCAGGATTCGAACCCGGGACCCCGGGTTCGGAAGCCAAGCGCTTTACCGCTCAGCCACCGCGCCTCCCCTGGCCTAACCGATCTCTTTCAGAAAAAAAAAAGTAGCCGTTGCATCAGAACTTTGAATGGTCTAAAACATTGTGATGTCGGATTTTCAATATCTTTTCTAGTTTACGAGATCTAAACAGGACGGACGGACGGACAGACGTTTCACACAAAACTAATAGCGTCTTTTCCCCTTTCTGGGGCCGCTAAAAAACAGATTGGATAAGAACGTGGACAAGGGTTCGAATCTCGGATTTTGAATTTCTGGATTTTCAGGGCGCCCCTGAGTCCACCCAACTCTAACGGGTGCCTGACTTAAGTTGGGGCGGTTGGGCTGGCCACATGGCACCCTGTTCATTCAACCGTTTTGGCCAAAGAAACCGATGCCCTGTTGGTGCTTATTTTGCCCGGTTCCGGCCAAATTTTTGATGCCCGTTGCCGACACTGTGGAGAGTCGGTGGAAACAGTGACGCATCTCTTGCAAGAGTGTCCGCAGCTCCGAGAGTTTGTCTGCAGAGTCACTTGACCTGAATGGGAGCTTAAAGGCACTACGCCTAACAGCAGAGTTTCTCGCCAAGGCTCTACGGGAGGACTGATCCTTCCAGTCTTGCCATCAATTGGAGTTCATCTCAGATGACCTTAACATCATCTGTCCTATAGACTATAGAACCAGGGGTTCTCAACCTGGGGGTCGATTGACGATTTGCCAGGGGTCGCCTAAGACCATTGAAAATATGGATTTTTTTTTGTCTATTCTTCTATTGCTGTATGGGTGTGTGCGGGGGGGGGGGGGTTGTAAAAAAGGGTCGCTGAGCTTCAAAGGTTGAGAATCGCTGCTATAGACCGTATGGTCTGAAAGGGATGTTTTTAGAGTAAGAAAGATAATGATAGTGACTGTCAAGTAAACGTCGGAAGACAATAAATACAGGTTTAACTATTCATCATTCTTGATTAAGTTTATCATTGTTAATTGTAAAGTCGCTTAGCTAGTTTAGACTATCATTGTGACAAGAGGGACAATAAGGGTGGCTACCTTTATTTTTTTATTAGAGTTAGTCCCCTTTATTACTTGATTTAAGTCCCTTGAGTCTTTCAACTGACTAGTGTAGTTTGAACTAAATCTCTATAATGTTTAACTAATACTTGTGTTGTACTATTGCTGTGTTACTATAGAGGAGTGTGCCACTGTTATGGGAAGAGTATTTCGATAATGAGCTAAGTAGACTTTATTTATTTGTTAGTACTAAGTTGGTTTATGTAAATGGTATAGGTCTACTTAGTCTCTTATCCTCTCCTGTATGTTTTTTTTAAACATCTTTTGTTTAGATACGAGACAGTAGTGTGTCTCATGAATGACATTATTTCATTGTTAATTGTTCATTGTTTTTCGGCATAAGACATTGTTATTGTGCCTCTATGATGGTGGTTCTTTAATTATATTGACCGGAAACTGTCTTGCTACTTTGCTTTGTTTCATTATGTCATTTTCTTTTGTGAGCCTTTATTGCCATTTATATTTTCCATGATCTTTTTCTTTTGTTTGTAAATAAACTCCTTTTTTTTTGTTGCAACTGAAATCTCAGAATTATTACTTGTCTGTCTCAGTAGTTTTGTACATCTAGAGGCTATAGTTATAAGCCTATATAATAATTGGGACCACAAAGTACCACTGGACTAACTTGCCAGTACAGAACAGGTCACTGGTCTTATGACCTATCCTAATACTAGGTCACAATCATCATCATCATCATCCCAGTGGTGCTACAGCCCTTGGTGGGCTCTGTCATGCCCGTCAGCTCATCCCTACATTCAGATCTCTCTGGATGGATGGCTGCCTGGTCGTGCGGTTTGCGCGCTGGACGATCGTTCGGATTTATGGACGGTCGAGGGTTCAAACCCTGCCCGCTCCCATCCCCCGTCGTCCTGAGGGAGGTTTGGACTAGGAAGTAAACTCTTCAACTCTGAAGGAACATCCGAAACATGTCAAACATTTTACTCTCCTGGACCTTTCGTCTCTAACCCCGAACCCAAAACTGTTGCAGATCTGCCTCCACATCATCAATCCATCGCATTCGGGATCTGCCTTTGGGTCGCCTGCCTTTTGTTTTATGTCTGTATAGACTAATTAAGTGAAATATTGTTACATGTACACAACAAACAAGATCCAATCCTGGGAACTTGTACAAATTGTGTACACATTGTTTCTCCCTCTTTCGATGAATCAATAAAAAAACACACACTTATTAATATAGGGAAAGGGGGAAAAACCTTACAGAATCGACATATATATGGCTGTAAATGTGCAGTTCTTTCTCTTACACAAGCTATGCTATTTTTAAAAGCATTTTCCTTTTTTTTTTTCCTTTTATTTTCAATTAAAGAATATACCAGAAGGTCGACAGTGGAAAATTGAGTACTCTGGAGGTTACGGTTCAACGAATGCTAATACCGTAAAGATTACTATCCAAGTTAATGACGCCACGTGTTTCGATGCAGGCTGGTATCGGTGCTATTTCCGTTTCAGTACGTCTCAAGAAGGGTCGTCAACCCTATACGAACTGAAGTGGAATGGTAAGAATTTAAGCAGTTTATTAATATTAAATTTAATACAATGAGTGTGTCAGTAGCAGGGCCGGTCCTACGGATTGCGTGGCCCTATGCGAAACGGATTGCGCGATGGGCCTAGTTTATGTATGGATAAGGATAATAAGTGAAAATTAAGATTTTGTAGTACAAAATAAATGTGTCTTTGCATTTTATTCACACGTTACTAAGTATAAAATCATTGTCAAATCAACTTTACGAGCCATCTACAGTACACCCCGAACTGCCAATTTGTCTGTTTTTATTGAGATTCGCATGAGTTTTCAAAAGATATTAATAATTTCAGGACAATTCTAGGAACTCTTTAATAATAAGTTACAATTGTTTAATGTAATAATTCACACCTAGATTTCGCGCGGGGCCTATGAAAGTGCGGGGCCCACTGCGGTCGCATAGGTTGCAGTGGCCTAAGACCGGCCCTGGTCAGTAGCAGACTGAGACTTGAGTGTATTTTGTTTTTGTTTACAAAGCTTATATCAAGTCACTCTGTCCAGTTCAAATCATGTACACGCTATTTCTCCCACTTCCCATTCGCGGATCAAGTTGAAACTTTGCCATACTTATCCATTGTTCCTACCAAAATATGAGTCAATCAAAACTTTAACTTTAATAAATTTGTGATAATTAATTAATTTCGTGTAATGTTGACTAAGGGCAATAAATCTTACAGTTTTGATAAATAACGCTATAAATATACAGTTCTGCCCCTTAGATAGGCTCATTTAGTTTGTATGTTTGTTCTTGTATTTCGAAAACAGATCTAACGATTTCCTTAGAAATTAGACAGTCTATGTATATCTTTGGGAAAACACACTGAAAACTATAATTTTTCAGAATTATGTAATTATTACACAAGCTTATATCAACTCACCACGACTGTCTGTCTGTCTGTCTGGTAAAAAGTGTGTACATGTTATTTCTCCCACTTCCCTTCTTGAATCAAGTTGAAACTTCGGAAAATTATTAATCGACATAGACAAGACATAAAATAATTTTTTACAAGACTACAAAGAGAGTTTGTGTTATCACACAAACTCAGAGGTGGCCCCAGTCGGATCCGTGTCGTATCAGCCTATTCGCAAGGAAAATTCAAGACGTGATTGTATTTTGATTGCCAAAAGTAATAATGTTTCAAAGATTTATTTGGCGTTGTAAAAAAAAATTTCGGATGTTCTTTTAAAATTAAGCATAATTAACTTCCTTGGCAGTGAGCTGGGTATGAACCCGGGACCGTCGAGATTTATCAGTCCAGCACGCTAACCTCAAGCTAACTTAATAACAAACTGGTTAGAAACTAATTGCCTATTATTGATAAAGAGATATATTACACATTACGGCATGTCATCTCTGCCGGATATGTACAAAATGTCAGACGAGCGATTTTAAATAATCTTTCAGCATTGAGTTGTAATTGAAAAAAAGAAGAAGAAAATAATAGATATCTGCAGACGGACGTTTTGCATAAACCTAATAGCGGCTTTTCCCCTTACGGGGGCCGCTAAAAAAAAGTTACCAATTAGATAATTAATTACTTGTAATTCATTATTTTGTTTAATAGTAACAATAGAAACTCTTACTTCAGTATTTACTGTATAGCTAAATTTGTTTGGTTTAGTGACAGTGTAGTCCCCTTAAATAATTGTTACCACTACTTTTCCCTCACGAAATCTCCAGTCAAGTTGATACTTTAAACAATTATTTAATGTACCTAACCAAACATGAATCAATAATAATTAATTAAAGGTAATTATTTTTTTTATAATAATAATAATAAAAATAGTCATAATAATAATAGTCATTATAATAATAATAAATCTTCAAGGCCCTTAACATTCCTAAGAAAGATTCTCGTTGCCTGTTAGAGGGTGGTACTGCTGCAGACCTGCCACATCACCAGAAAATTCCTCAGTGGAAACTGATAAATGGACTACAGTGAATTTTGTTTCTCTTTAGCTAAACTCGACCCTGGCAGAACCAGATAATGAATACTCGTTCGTTTCTAACATAATAATAATAATAATGATGATAACAAAACATGCATCTATTTAAACAAAATAACTAAATTTGTGAATTAATTATTGATAATTAATTATTTTGTTTCATATCAAATAAGTGAAATAACTTATCCATTATTGAGAGATTGCTGTAAGTGTTGAGCACTATTAATCTGATAATCTTATTTCAAAGGATTTATTTTACATTTGGCTTGTTTCATAATTATTATTGTGATTATCATAACATAACTATCATATTTCCCCCCCCCCCCAAAAAAAAAAAAAAAAGTTCCCTCACTCAAACCGAGAATATCGTAGTTTAAACTAATTTGTTATGTGACGAATATGAGTCTACCCTGCTCTAATTGCTACTGAACATTAGTGGGAGTACAGTAAAGGCGGTTGGTCGTTGTGCTGGCCACATGACACCCTCGCTAACCTTTGGCCCTTAGAAACAGATACCCTTTACATCATCTGCCCCGGTCTGAAAGGGGAACCTAGTGAAAAAAGGGAGGGGGGGGTGTGACAACACATCAGTAACTCTTCTGTCTTATTTTTCTATTTGCAGAAACTATTGATCAAGGTGCTATCGATATGGACTCTAAAAGTGGACATGGTCAAATCTCGGTCGGAGAGTTGATCACATTGACATGCACTGCTAATGTAAAAACACTTAACTTTTAGGACTTATTATATGATAGATAAACTATTTTTTTTTTTTAAATTGATTCATATCTTGTCTATGCCAAATGAATAATTGTGCAAAGTTTTTAACTGATCAGGGGAAAAAGTGTGGGAGAAATAACGTATTCAAATTTTTTACCGGACAGACATACAGACAGACAGAGTTGATATAAGCTTGAGCATCTTGAACAGGTTGCTTTGATATCAAATTGTTTTTAGCAAAGCACAATTTCGCATTTTGTGACATGATGACGTTCGCTGACGTGTAGCACTAGATTGCTAGTAAACAGCCGAACCGAACCGAACCGACTGAGGCATTTAATAGTTTAAGTTTTAGAACTTGAAACAACTTGATAAAACTTCTTTTGTAAACCCTTTTATATGGATCTGAGACATGGACACTATACAGAAAACAACCAAGACTACTTGAGCACTTTCACCAAAGATGCTCGCGCTCCATCATGGACATGCGGTGGCAGGACCGCACTACAAACAGCGATGTCCTTGCGAACGCTGGTATGGACAGTATAGAGGGACTTCTTATGGTCCGGCAGTTGCACTGGGTAGGGTACGTATCCCGTATGGGAGACGAACGAATGCAAAAGGCAGTCTTTTTTGGTGAGCTAAAATGTGGTCGACGTAACAGAGGTACTCCACGGAAACGCTTCAAAGACCAGCTTAGGCGCCAACTTGCCTTGGCTGACCTAGAAGAGAGCACCTGGTTGCATGCGGCCTCAGAACGAGATAGCTGGAGGTCACTCACAAAAGGCCGCGGGATACACATTTGAGACCAAAGGAAACTCCGCTGCCGAGGACAGACGCAGACGGCGAAAAGAAAATCTAAATCGACCACCTGCGGACAATGACTATGATTGTACTGGATGTGGCAAAATATGTGGGTCATAGTTGGGGCTGCGCAGCCACTGGAAATACTGCACTCCTCGCTGATCTTGGAACTCGAAGACAAGCCTATATATATATATTATATTTAAGAACGTTTTATTAGTTCTTTTACGCTTCAAATTTATAAAAGCTTCAAGTTTATAATCATTTTTTTTGCACCTTATAATGTATTTTACGAAAGTTTAAAATTTTATCCGTCGTAACAAACGTGTCAGACCTTTGACCTATACGGCCGATCATGTTAAGGTCATCACTTCCTTTGGGCGACGGTTAACTATGGTGCCATGTTGCCAGCATAACGACCAACCGATTTTACTTTTCCCCAACCAATGTTAGGTGCCCATTAGATCTGTGTAGACTAAGCGGCGCGTAAAGATACCAGAATTTTAAAATACCATCAGGATTCGAGCCCGCGACATCTCGGTTCGAAAGCCACTCAGCTACCTCGTTCCCAATACTTACCGATGACATTGATAAATTGCCCTAAACAACGAACATTTGAAGCTAAATGGTAATTACTATATAGTCGTCTAACCACTATTTAATGGAGAGAATTAGCTCCACGTGGGCTATTATAGTAAAAAGTAAAGTTCCCTTTCAGACCTTGTGGTCTATAGGGTAGATGATGTAAAGGTCCAAGAAAGGTTACAAATTTCTACCAGTGGCTTGGGCTCCATTAATAAAGTGTGAATAGTCTTCTGCCGAAATTGAAAATCGTTAAATGTATCTCAACAAAGATGGCTAAGACAGATTTTAGGAGTCAGTCATAGAGATCGGGTCTAAATCAAAGAAATCATATGCCGAACTGGGAGTCGAATCCTTAGTAAGGTTGTGACAGAGCGTCGCATGAGGTTTTGCTGGACATGTTCTCACACAAAATGAATTACGCAAAATAAGAGTTGCGGAAACAGCTTGCCGGAAAATGCGCCGAACGGCGCGAGAGGGTCTAAGTCAGTAAGAATAGCATATTAGGTTTTTGAAATAAAACTTTTTAATAGCAAGATAATGCACTGTAGATACCTCAGAATATGCATTTTGTTGGCTTTCAATACCAGAAATAGTGCCCGGCGGCGGGGCTTCGCCCCGCGCTGGGGGAGCGCTACGAACTCCCCCAGACCCCCTTGCTAGCAAGTGCGGGGAGTCTACAGTAAACAATAAACGTCTTCCGAAAGGGTCAGAATGTAATAAAGATTAATTATGTACACACACACACATATATATATATATATATATATAATTTTTTTCCGCGGGGGGGAGGGTCGGGGGGGAATCCCCCCCCCCCAAAACCCTCCCCGAAACAAAATCCTGGCTACGCCCATGGTAAAGGTCATCTATTTCCGAGGCCTACGGTTTACGAGGGTGTCATGTGGCCAGCACAACGACCAACCGCCTTTACTTTTCCCCAACTAATGTCAGGTACCCATTAAAGCTGGGTGGACTCAGAGGCGCCCAAAGATCCCGAAATTAAAAATCCCAGTCTTCACCAGGGCTATTGTGGTTCAACAAAAAACAATTAGGGGCAAAGGGGGGGGGGGGTAATACTACGAGCTGACCGCACCGTCTTGTCAATGTCTTTTCTTGTCTCACTAGGGGTTAGGCCCACTTACGAACGATTACTGCAGATCTATAGTAAACACTTATAGATAACAAATATATTTCTAAAATAATCCAGAAATATATTATCTCATAAAATCACAACTTTATTATTATTTATAGGCCAAAAGAAAACGCTCCGCAATAGCAAACAAAAATTCGTTCTTTCTTCTATAACAACTAACACAAACACCAGTCCAGGAAACAACTGACTACCAATTTCTCTCTATCAAACAATGAAAACTCACATTAACAAATATCACTTGTATCCTGATCACATTCATACCTGCGGAATATAAACAAAGGGATATAACTCTTTAATACCAAAGTATCATCTGTTAGACACCTTGTTTACAGTTTTAGTTATCTAGCGACGCATCATAGGCGACGTATATTGAACGGGACTAGTGACGTTTGGGATATGTTGGGTTAGGGACAGGAAAATCAGTTAGCGATAGGATTCTCTAGGGTAAAGACGTGTTTATTTTGACAGAGACTTTTACTGTGGCCTTTTCTTAGAATAAATATATGTTAAATTGTTCATCAGAGTTGACCACATCTCTTTACTCGTTAAATCGATCGTCTTGTTTATTCTGTATTGTTGATCAACTACATTGAATACACCCGAACAATAAAACCCAAACGCTTGCAGAGTAATTGGTTGAAATTCAACAGTCATCTATAGTTGACTTCAAGACAGTCTGAACAAGCACATCACAGAACAAATAAATAACGAATTCATTCTCGCCATACTCGCCCCTGACAGGGCTGACACCCATCGTAGTGACGCCAATCAATATATTTTCTATTTCTAATAAAATGTTGCATTTTTTTTTTTGTATTATTATTTCCAGGGACCGAGTTATCTTCGGACAGTCTGGACATACACCAATAAGACTTCCTCCAAGGTACAAAGATATAATACTAAAAACAATATCATAGACTTCAACCCAACGAAAGCCTTCAATTGTAATGGGTGCAGGACTCATTTCCATATGACAAGACTGAAATTTAATTTGGGCACATCCGATGACGGCACGACCTTTTACTGTTACGTCTTTAAAAATGACACTCTGAAAAGCAAGGCTCACTTTAAATTAGAGTCTATAAAGTCTACATAATCAAATATTGGAATTCCAATACAAAATTAGATTTGTTTTGGCTTGTGTTGAAATGGTATATAAATGTACTTTTATGCCCTATTTTCCAGGAGTTGTTGTTCTTTATTTTCTTATTAGTCTTTTTTACGAGTTTTGTAAATCCTGTTCATTATGTAAATCCTGTAAAGTACGACCTACTATAAGATATATAAAAAAAATTAATGTTTGTTATATTTTAATCTAACATATAGCTAAAGTATGGCTATTAAAACTAATAACTTATAGTTTGTTTGTTTTTCTTTTTGATAATAGTTTTGTTTTTCTTTGTTTTTCTTTTTGATAATAGTTTTGTTTTTCTTTGTTTTTCTTTTTGATAATAGTTTTGTTTTTCTTTGTTTTTCTTTTTGATAATAATTTTGTTTTTCTTTTTGATAATAGATTTGTTTTTCTTTGTTTTTCTTTTTGATAATAGTTATAATTTTACGCGTACTTAGGCTACATTAAAATTAAATAAACTGTTATATACTAATATAACATTTTTCAAGTCACTCCAGCGAGCGCGGTGGCTGGGTGGATAAGCGTTTGGCTTCCAAACCTCAGGTCCTGGGTTCTAATCTTGGTGAAAACTGAGATTTTGAATTTCTAGTGGGTATCTGACTTTAGTTGGGGAAAGGCGGTTTGTCGTTGTGCTGGCCACATGACACCCTGGCCAAAGAAGCAAAGAACATTAACATCATCGGCCCTACAGATTGCAAAGTCTGAAAGTGAAACTTTTACCAGGTGGCCAATCTTCATTAACTCTATAGGGCAGTGATGGCTGGCTGGAACAAATGGTAACGGACATGTACAGGTGATGGTGTTTTCTTAAGCTGTATCGAACAGATGTAGATGTTAAAGATAGCCTATAGATCTAAATCTCTCATCTGTCCCTTGAATTTCGTCGTAGGGGTGCTGTGGCAGTTCGTCGTAGGGGTGCTGTGGCAGTTCGTCGTAGTGGTGCTGTGACAGTTCGTCGTAGGGGTGCTGTGACAGTTCGTCTTAGGGGTCCTGTGACAGTTCGTCGCAGGGTTGCTGTGACAGTTCGTCGTAGGGTTGCTGTGACAGTTCGTCGTAGGGGTGCTGTGACAGTTCGTCGTAGGGGTGCTGTGACAGTTCGTCTTAGGGGTCCTGTGACAGTTCGTCGCAGGGTTGCTGTGACAGTTCGTCGTAGGGTTGCTGTGACAGTTCGTCGTAGGGGTGCTGTGACAGTTCGTCGTAGGGTTGCTGTGACAGTTCGTCGTAAGGCTGCTGTGACAGTTCGTCGTAGGGCTGCTGTGACAGTTCATCGTAGGGGTGCTGTGGCAGTTCGTCGTAGGGGTGCTTTGACAGTTCGTCGTAGGGGTGCTGTGACAATTCGTCTTAGGGGTCCTGTGACAGTTATTCGTAGGGGTGCTGTGACAGTTCATCGTAGGGGTGCTGTGGCAGTTCGTCGTAGGGGTGCTGTGACAGTTCGTCTTAGGGGTCCTGTGACAGTTCGTCGTAGGGGTGCTTTGACAGTTCGTCGTAGGGGTGCTGTGACAATTCGTCTTAGGGGTCCTGTGACAGTTCGTCGTAGGGGTGCTGTGACAGTTCATCGTAGGGGTGCTGTGGCAGTTCGTCGTAGGGGTGCTGTGACAGTTCGTCTTAGGGGTCCTGTGACAGTTCGTCGTAGGGGTGCTGTGACAGTTCACTTAACAAAAAAAAAAACAACTAAATCCCTCCATTTTCCCCGGTCAGCAGTTGTAACGTTCTTGCTAGGATGTCAAGGTAAAGGCCGGTCTATTTTTTTATTCTTGTCCAGCCAGCTTATCTTCGGACGACCCTTTCTTCGTGATCTCACTTTACCTTGAATGATGACGATTGTATTGATAGTGAGTCGTGCCTATCTATAGATCTACATGCAGGCACCAATTTATTTCCGACATGTTGGCGACACGTTTGTACATGAACAGGTGATAGGTCTACTCACGATGTAGTTGGGCCTTTTTAGATCCCATGGTTTCAAATTGTACTGGGGAGAAGTCATTGATATAAATTACAGAGGTTCCTTCAAAAGAGAACATAATTACGTCCTGCTCGTATCCATGTGTTAATCAAGTCAGGAATTTAAATTATAATTAAACTCTGCATAAGTTAATTAGTTTTCCTGGTTGATTATTAATTCAACCCTTTTCATTCTCCAATGTCAGTACAGTTTTCACAATCTTATATGGAAGAAGTTAGAAAAAGAAAATAATCATGAACCAGAGAAGAAATCGAAATTGCCAACGAATGATCTCAATCCACTATAATTATATTACAAGTCAATGAAAAGTGGTAAACGTTACAGATCTAATGCAGTTAATGTGAGCTGCTATTTTACATTTACATTTTATACATTTGTGTAAATATTATAATAATAATTTATAGGTCTGTGACATCAAGATTTGATGAAGATCATTAGATGCTGTTGTTGAATTAACCTTTCACTTTTGTTGTCTCCGGAAGTTAGAAAACAAAAGTATTAAATTATTATGTAAAAATTCGGTTCAAGTAGAAAATAATAGAATTAGAAGATCTATTCTAGATCTAATCTACTGCTACTAGATCTACTAGATCGTAGATCTAGATTAGTAGATATCTCTGAATCTAGAAGAGAATCATCTTCTTTTTTGAAGTAACGTCTGTATTATATAACTTATAAGATAAGAGAATAGTGAATAGTGATTCGGCTATTGAGACTATTGTTAGCTCTTCAGGCTCTTGCCCTTGCTATCTTTTCGGTACCTGTAAATCTATAACTATAGTATAGTATAGTATATCTATATCTAGAATCTAGATGGCTGCCTGGTCGTGCGGTTTGCACGCTGGACTGTCGTTCAGATTTATTGATAGTCCCGGGTTCAAACCCTGCCCGCTCCCATCCCCCGTCGTCCTGCGGGAGGTTTGGACTAGGAAGTAATTATCTTCAACTCTGAAGGAACATCCGAAACATGTAAAACATTTTACAAACATTCTAGATCTCCAATCAACATTCTAGAATAGAGCTGATGCATCACTTGAAATAGAGCGATCCTTTGCGGTTTATAATTATTATACACTATCTAGTCTATGGTCAGACATTTTGTGGGTTGGATTGCACTCATCAGTGGCTCAGTATGGTCTAGGGCAGGGGCCCTATATTGCCATATTGGGCATCACTGAAAAAAATGATTGTTTATGATATATAAAGAAAAAGAATAATGAAATTCTTATATTATGTCATTATCTGTGTGTATAGGCTGACCTACCAACATGGACTGCTCTGTAATTGGGTTATGGCTGCTATCAATGCTGAACTTGCATTGCTCTGTAAGTGGTAAGTTCTAAATGATTAAAGTAAGAATATTTTAGTGAGTTAGTATGATGAAGGGGGATAAAAATGCAGTTTGCTTTTTTCCAGCACAATAATTATAAAAATAAAAAAAAAAAAAAAAAAAAAAAGCTCTTAAATACTTCTGTCAGACAAGAATAGTCCATGAATTAGATTAAACATATTATTTACTTCTCTTATCGATTAGAGACATTACTTCAAAAGAGAAGATAGTTACATTTACCCATGTGATAATCTAGTCATGCATGTTTATCAGTGATTTAAGCTTTGCTAAGTCGTTTTTTCTGGCTGATTCAAGCAATAAATTCCATGATCTTATGGCACTAGGGAAGAAGGAGCACTTGTACTAGTTTAGTCCAGCATTGGAAAATCGGGGAAAGTCTTCTTCTTCTTCTTCTTCTTCTAGCCAGCTTTATTGCTGCTGAGCTGTGAGCTCTTTTGCAGACTGTGCCAAGGAAAAAAAATGTGCTGTTTTCTTCAGTTGTTCAGCACTGCCGTACAGGGTGTTGGTTATGTTGGGCTATAGTGGAAGTAGGGTCTGCCCAAGGTCGTTTAGGAAGGGGCATTCAAAGAGAATATGGTTTACAATTTCAAAAGGGTGGGCACAGTGTCTGCAAAGGTGGAGTTGTGTGGACTTTATTTTGTTCAGATGGTAATTTAATAGAGGTGTGTGTCTTGTTCTTATCAGTGATTTAAACTTTGCTAAGTCGTTGGTTTTTCTGGCTGATTCAGGCAATAAATTCCATGCTCTCATGGCACTAGGGATGAAGGAGCACTTGTACTAGTTTGTTCCAGCATAGGGAATAGAAATGTGTCTTTTATCTTTGTGTCTTTCTAAGTGTTGAGTTTCAGTGGTTCAGTGTTGTATGTATTATTGCAACTTTACTTTTTATTCTTCTGTCCTGAAGTGTCTCTAAATTTAGGGATTTTACTAATGGTGTTACTCTAATCAAATGTGAATATTAGTTTGTGATAAATTTTTTATCTCTATTATGCCTCTATTTTAGTTTCCTAATGTTTTTCTGAGTTGAAGGGTCCGAAACCTAAGATACATATTCTTATGTTGGCCTAACAAGGGTTAAATAGCATGAAGATGAAACAAGACTTTATAAATGTTATATCTCTTTGTTCTTTGACACGGCTGAGCAGGGGACCCACCATGCATCTTAAAGTGATTAGCATTATGTTTCTGAGTTTAAACATAGCCCAGATTCAACCCTTGTGTCCTGCAGGACACAATAGAAATTATAATAAAAAAAGATTTTTAAAAAGGTAAGTTAAGGCAACATGTACAATTTTAACTTACAGTCCTTCAAAATAACATTTTTACTCTAGGTAGATCTGATGTATCAGGAAAGTCTTTCATTCTTGGATTACCGTCCTTTGGAAACACTTCAATCCTTATCAATGTATTTCTCTTCACTATTGATTCAAAAACAAAGTAAGTTATGTGCAAGTATTTAAAAAAAAAAAAAATTAAATATTCCTAAATATTATTTCAAGAAATGTTGGATCAATCAGCTTGTTATATGAACACTAATTATATGTCATTGTTATGCTTCCAGTAAGCTGATTTAAGGTTGATTCAAACACAAACTACTCTAATATTTAAAAAACAAAAAAAGAAATGTTATGTTTTTATCTATAGTGTTACTTTGCCAATAGCCTCTCACCTAGAGTTGATGTAATTTCTTGTCCAACCCTAGAAACTATTTTTTGGTTCCAAGACTACTACCAATAAAATATTTCTAATTCTACTGGTTAAATATTCTAACATAGATCCTTTCAGACCTTGCAACCTATGAGTGGAATTCATATAATTCTCATCTGTTACTATTTGTGATATTAACCATTAACCAGAGTTTCATTTTGGACATCTGCATGTTAAATTGCCTTTATTTCCTTAACTCATATCAGGTATCCATTATAGTATGGTAGACCTAACTCCCATATTTCAAAATTGCAGTCTTCACCTTGATTCAAATTGGAGACCCCAAGAGGCAGAAACTGTCACCCTCCCCCAGCTACATTACATAGAAATAAACATAATTACTTTGTTATTTAAAAAAAATAAAAAGAATTTCAAAAATGCATTTTTTTTTTAGAAAATCATACAAAACAAATTTAAATAGTTAACTTTAAAATAAAGAAAAAAATATTTTTTTTACACCCACTTTGCAAAAAAAAAAAAAATAATATTTGAACAAGATGTTTCTAAAGTTGTCAAATAATAAAAACATTTTTCTAAAGCCCAGTACATTGGATAACTTATCTAGAGTCACAGTACATCATTTTCTGTCATATGTTTGTATATTCTAAACTTACAGGTCAACTTGACAACACACCGGCACTCTGGACATCTGCCAAAGGATCTGATTTTACTGCTCAGAAACAAGCCAGTTTTATACCAGCTACTAGACAATAATGAAGAGTAAGGCCGAATACCTAGAATCATGTAACTACACTGTATGTATAATATTTATATTGAGATTTATGAATGCAAATTTAAGCTTTGCACAATCCTAGTTGAAATTATTTGTTTCAGAAAGATTCTGCACAGCAGAGTTTGTTTCACTTACTTGTTGAACAGCACAGCCGACTAAACTGTTTCAGTAATAATGGTTATTGACAATGTCAATATGGACTCCATCCAAGTGGTCCCTGTGGAAGGCTGGAGCACCAAGTATATGGTTCATATTCTACGGTGAGTCCTAGTTGACTGTCGTGATGACTAGACATGTGTTTGTTGTAGTTATGAATGGTAACTTTTCCACATTTAATCAACGAGAAAGCCATGTTAGTCACCACACCGTTTAGGCAGGGCTTGAACTCAGTTCCATTGTGGGGACAGTGTGAAATGTGTACCACTATACCATGTAGCCTTTATTTACATTGCTCTTTAAAATCCAAATGCTGGTGTTGTATATATGTAAGTAAAAAAGTAAAGTTTCCCATTCAGACCTTGGTATCAATGGGTGAGATCATGTTAAGGTCATCTGTTTCTATGGCCAACGGTTAATGAGCAGGGTGTCATGTGTCCAGCACAACGACCAACTGCCTTTTCTTTCCCGAACTAAAGTCGTACCCATTAGAGTTGGGTGGAATCATGGACACTCTTAAAATCCAAAATTCAAATTCCCAGTGTTCATCAAGATTCAAACCCAAGACCCCAAGTTTGAAAGCCAAGCCCTTAACCACTCTGCCACCTCGCCCCCCCCCCCATCTTTACTTTAGTCCAGTTGTATATATTGATCTTACCTAATTCTTTATGATGCTACTGCATCAATGTCATGTCTTTGATTCACAAAGTAAAGGTTTGGCCATTCACTTTATAATAAGGATTGAAAAGTATCAAACTAATGTTTTATTTTGTATATGTAAAACATAAAGCTTAAAGTTGCTCTATGGCCATTAATGCATGGATCATTCTGAAAGGTAATAGATACAAATGGATGAATATAACACTCAAACTGAACTAAAAGAAATAACAGGGATTCAATCTCATCTCATCATCATCTCATCTCTGCCTATGGTCCCTTCTGGGGCATAGGCCACCGACCACCTTCCTCCAGGCATCTTGGTTCTGGGCGAGTCTCTCCAACTGTCCCCATGTCTTGCCCATCTGCTTGGCATCTGCTTCCAAATCGCGGCACCAGGGATTCAATCCCTCCACTTATATTCTTGTCTCTTTGCCAGTTTGTCCAAAATAAAAAAGTCGCTTTTATAAAAGAACAAAAAAAAAACTTAGGGTAGCACAGAAGTCACCAATGGATTGGACCAGTTTACATTATCATAATATAGTGGCAAATTATGTGCTATACAAATAAGAAATATCCACTTTCAGTAGCACATTCCTTGTTCCATATGCTAGGACAAAATCTGTACAAATGCTTCTTCTTCCCTAGTGCTATTAGAGCATGGAATGGGTTGCCTGAGTTAGCCAGGAAAACCAATGACTTGGCTGATTAACATGCATGACTAGATTGACTTGAAGTAATGTCTGTATTTCATAAGATAAGATAAAAACCAGAATACAAGAAATGACTAAATGATATTGAAATATATAAATGTCTTTTTATGTTCCCATCAGGTTCTTTCCTTCTGTTACAGTTGTTACATTTGAGAGAAATCAAATTACAATCAAAACTAATTCTACAGAGAATATCTTTGTCTGGCATAGAGGGATGGTCTACAAATACACTTCTAAGATAACAGCAGTGTTGAAACAGTAAGTTTTTCCTTGACTCAAAGCTGAATTCTGGAATGCTAGTCATGTATCATTAGTTAGTCATCATCATCAAACTCCCATTTGAGTGAGGGCTTGAGAGGCTCAAATTCTCTCTTGCAAAAGCCCTGGCCCCTGGTTTCCCAGACCTGTTGAGATGGAGATCAGCAAGTCTGGGGAAGTCAAAAAGAATATTGAGTCACTGTTTTCTCTTCTTCCCCACAGTGGGGGCACCGTGAGTCAAGAGTTTGTTACCCAGAGCATAGAGAATTAAGAAACACAATTTTACTTTTCTCTCTCTCCCTTCCCTTTGCTCAAAGATAAAAATAGATTTATGAACTTAATAATACAATATCATGTCCGCTTAGAGGCGCGGTGGCTGAGCAGTAAAGCGCTTGCTTCTGAACCGAGGGTCCCGGGTTCAAATCCTGGTGAAGACTGGATTTTTATTTCAGGATCCTTGGGTGCCTCTGAGTCCACCCATTTCTAATGGGTACCTGACATTAGTTGGGCAAAAGTAAAGGCGGCTGGTTGTTGTGCTGGCCACATGACACCCTCATTAACCGTAGGCCACAGAATCAGATGACCTTTACATTATCTGCCCTATAGACCCAAGGTCTGAAAGGGGAACTTTACTTTACTTATGTCTGCTTAGTATGACTTGAATACACTGAATGACTACACAACACACATCTGTAACATTTTGTGAACACATTCTTATGGACGAGTTTCAAGAACAAGTAAATGAAAGATAGCAATCGACACAGTCAATCATTTCATAGCAGAAAGATGGGAAGAAGAGAGATTTAAGTTGTATATGTGGAAAATTTAAATTCACTATTGAATTTGACACGAATCGCCCTTGAATGGAAAAAAAAAATAGGTAACTGCATCCTTTCATCACAGCCAGACAGCTTCCAGCCCTCATGACAACCTGTTATGCTGGGTGTTCAGTATAAAGGAGTCCTTAATCTAATTTTAAAAATATCTTTGACATTGAACAAATCATTCCCGTAATGTAATTCAAGAGGGTCTCATGAATTCAAATATACATCAGGTTTTTTTCTATTAAATTTTGTGACTATTTTATTCTAATCTTACTTGAAAACTGGATGCTGCTGCTAGGGTTGGCATGGTAAAACAGTGCTGAATTAAGCAAAGTACTAGTTTATGGTGGAGATAGTCCGAGATGTTTGAAAGATTAGAAGTTGACTCATTTAATACCTAGGGTCAAACATAAAAAGAGATGGAGGATCAATAAAAGAGATAAGACTTGTTTAAGCTTAGTATCGGATGTCATAAGCAAACTGGAAAATCTAGAATAGAAACTGTATTCTTTGTTTGTGGTCTCTGTGCTCCTATATGGTTGTGAAAGTTGGACACTGAAACGCTGAGGCTGAGAGAACAATTCAAGCCTGTGAGAGTAAATGCTATAGATAAATGCTGGGTATCAGATACCAGGAAAAGACAATGAGTTAGTCCTTTTACAAGTCAAAACTCTAATAATACAATAATCTAGCAATAATGTATAAAACACTGAACCATAAATGATAATTACAAAAGCACAACCTACTAAAATACTCTGAAAGACAAAAGATACAAGTACATTTGATGACAGTTACAAACGCTATAGGCGAGGGTCATTTCCTTGTGTTGGCCCTTTACGACATGGTCACTGTCCTGGTGCAGCATCAAGTCCAGGAGAAACATGTGATACAAAAGGCTAGATACAGTTTAAAGGTTGGATACATTAACTTATTGATTTCTTAGTGGTTGCTTGTTTTTTATGGAACACGCTCTGGGCTCGACAGTCTCAGGCTCAAACATTGCTTGATGCCATCTTTCGCCATCCTGCAGAAGGTCAAGATTAGGATGTTGTCATTAACATAGAAACTAATGATTGTAATAATAATTAACGCCCAGGGTTGTTTCTGTGGACGTAACATTAAGTGTTTATTTATATGATGAAATAAAAATAAAATTAATACGGTAAATATTAATGATAAATTCTATAGGTAATCATTAATATTTAACAATATTCCAAAAAAAGAAACTTGAATACATAAGCTACAGTTGAACAGGGCTCCAAGCTTTCCTATTAGGTTACAACCAAAAGCTTTTCTTTAGTTGTGAAGTAACTTGAGTCTTCTATAAGCATACAACTATACAAAGGTTAACTTTTTTTGTCTGACAAATTTCTGAAGATAAATTCAAGCAGCAGCCTGGGCTATCTGAGGACCAACAAGCCTGTTCAAGTCATGTATGTCTTCCTGGCGTCATGTGATGGCATCCCTTCCAAAAGTGGATTGTCTGCTATGAGTTTGGTGGTTCCTATTGGACTTTTTATGGATGCCTATTACTGGTTGTGAGTATTGCAGTTATCCCTTTTTACACTGAACCTCTAAGAGATGTGCATGTCACATGTTGTGTACTAAGGGGAGGGCAGGAAGAGCAGCAGCCCCCCACGTGTAGGAGGGACCATGAAAAAAGGGTTTCAAAATACTACATAAAATATCTATTTCTGTTCCCATGTTCATTAACTTATTTTACATATTTGTTAGTTTTGTATTGAATACTAGTTACTGTTCTTTTGCTAATATGTACCTACACCAGTGTTTCCCAAACTTTTGACATTATTGTACCTTGTACCCCTTTTATAATTAATAATAATTTAATTTAATAACCCTAACCCTAAAAATTTGCTTGCATAAGAAGTCTGAGGTGCTGTTGACGTTTAACAGTTTGTTACTTTTTTTCGAATTAATTTCTACTGTCTACAAATGCTGAAAAAAGCAGTTTCACATAAGTAGGAAGTTGGAAAAGTCAAAATGTATTCCAGAACTTAAACCCACTGTAATTTACCCCACCCCCACCCCCTATTTTTTTTTTCAATGCTTAACAATAAGAGAGTGGCAATACAAGTTGGCCTGACCTTTTTAAATCACACATATGGAAATGAAAAGTTTATTTTATGACACATCACATTGCGAAGCTTTAAAACATCTCTCTATTGCCATTTTTATTGGTGCAATAAACACATCTCTTACAATTAAGTATTCCTAATTTATTTTAATTTATTTACTGAGCATAGCATAGTTAATGAGGTGCAACATGCGTATCCCCTCCAAACTCATATCCCACTTTGGGAAACATGGGAGATGGGGGGGGGGAAGGGAAGAACTCTGTAAATAGCTGCATGTGACAGACATCTTTGTCCTTTTTCTTTTTTCTTATGGTTGCTTATCAATTTTATTTTATTCATATATTTTGTTGGATATCAAGATATTTATAATAATAATTAGCATCTGCAAAATCTGACTGAGTGAGAGATTTAGATGTTCGAGTTCTCCCCTTTTAAAGTCCTTACTAAAAACTCCTTAGCTGGAACCATTTATGTATATATCTCCATACATGTCAATAGCTAATGGCTTCCAGAGGCATACAGGGAATAGACTTGCGTTCCTCTTCGGCCCATAGCAGAGATCACTGTAAGTCTGGGTAAAAAAACACTGATTTCGATGCTTTGCTTTATGGTCTAAAAAATTTGATTTGTTAAAATGTCTTAAAAAATAATGTAATTTTAATGATTGTTTTTATTTTCTTTTTTGGATCTGTCTTTATTTATTAACTCTTTCTCTCCTAATTAAGGATATTATCGTTGATTTGACCCCATTACATTAAATTAATTTTCGGTTTTATAAACTCTATTTTAAAAGAGCATACATTCTCTTATAATTCTATACCAAAAGTAAACGTTTTCTGATTTCAAACAAAATGCTATTGAAGTTTAATCACAACAGGGTAGAATGTACAAATGTAAAAAGTGAACATTCCGACAGAATGTGGAAAATAATTACGGAGATAAAGAGTTAAGCATATGTATAAAAAGGACTCTTAAGGGTTGAAACTATTAAAGTTGCGGGATTATCTCTTCTAGTACATCTGATGTGTCGCTGTTTCGTCTTCATCATTTCCTTATCTATATATGTCAACTGGAGGATGTGTCTGACCTCCGACTGAATACAGAACCTATTCAAATAAACCAGACAGGGTAAGTAACTCTTTTACACCGAGCATTGTTTCCCTTATGTCAGTTTTACTATTTAAGGTATTAAGTTACCAAATTTCTGTTTTGTTCCTGTTTATAAATATTGTTTTGGACATGTTACAGATTATTGTGTTTGCTTTGTCTTAGGCATGTCACTTTGACTAATTCCAGATTTTCCTTATTTTAAGCCAGTATGTCACTGTTAGGGTCGGTCCCAGAGAATAGCACAAAGGTGAAATGCAGCTCCCCGAAAGAGGATACTTCTTGTATGGGCAGCAGGGCTCTAAATTTGGAGCCTACTTGTATGGCGCTAGCTCAACCCATTCCTACATGCACCCTGCTGGCTTCTTGTCCTCTCCAATCTACAGGGTAACATCTTTTTAGGATACATTTAGAAACATAGTCAACATTGTTAAGGTTTGTAAAAAGTTAGCTTTTCTTTTTTTTTTTCCTAGAGCAAGTTCATAAATTTCAGTATAAATCTATGCATATAATGGTATATGGTTAATTTCCTATAAATTATTCCTGCTTCTATCTTTTATAAGGGGGCGCGGTGACTTAGTGGTTAAGCGCTCGGCTTCCGAAATTGGGGTCCTGGGTTTGAACCTCGGTAAAGACCGGGATTTTGAATTTCTGGATTTTTAGGGCACCCCTGAGTCCACCCAACTCTAATGTGTACCTGACTTAAGTTGAGGAAAGTAAAGGCGGTTTGTTGTTGTGCCACATGACACCCTGCTTGTTAACTGTTGGGCATAGAAACAGATGACCTTAACATCATCTGCCCCATAGATCGCAAGATCTGAAATGGAAACTTACTTTTTTTTTTCTTAATATCTTTTATGGCACCTCCCCAAGGGTTTAATTTTACTAATTTCTTGATCATCATTATGCTTAATGCTATCTACCTTTAGACTTTGCTGAGTTTTCTGTAAAGCTTCAAGAACCTTTGCTCCATGGGCCAGCTTATCTTATGTGTCAAATGTCCAGCACCATAACTAAACATCTTTAGGCCTTTAAGGGTAGCAAATACCTGGCTTCTAAATGAGAGATCTTGAGTTTGAACCCCAGTGAATACTGTAATTTGACCTTTTTTTTTTAGGGATGTCCCAGATTACACACAACTCTCATTGGTACCAGATTACACTCTTTGCAACTGTTGGCTATTGATTCAGATAAACTTTGCATCATCTACCCCATGGATCACAAGCTGTGAAAGGGAAATGTTATGCCCCTCATTTCCTCCCCCCAAAAAAGTTTATCTCAAAACTCACAAACTCAACAAAATGAATTCAATTCAACATTTGATAGAGTGTTTATTTGAGTGTATAAGTCGTGAAGAAGAAAATTTTACTTCAGTTACCCCCTGATTTTACCAGAGTGACCTCACATGTAGTTATTGAAGACTTTGTTAGATGTGAGAGCTGACCGGGAATGCAATTTGTAAAGTTTCTTTTTCTTGTTCTTGCCTTGGGTCAGGAGGATTTCGTTATAGATGTTCTAAGGACTTGTGTAATGGTTAGCATTCTTTCCAAGTTGACAATTTGATCAGAGAAACACCATTAGTAAAATCGCTAAACTCAGAGACACTTCAGGACAGAAGAATAAAAAGTAAAGTGACTATAATGCATACAACACTAAACAGTAAATTACAAATAGAAAAACAAAACATAATGAAATACTCAGAAAGATACAAGGATAAAGGCACATTTCTTGTTCCACACTCTAGAACTAATTTGCACAAGTGCTTCTTCTTCCCTAGTGCCATTAGAGAATGGAATGTGTTGCCTAAAGCGGCTTAGAAAACCAACCCCCTAGCAGTTTAAGTATAAAAGATCCTTAGGTCATGGCGTAGACCATAGTGTATGGTTGATGTCCCTTCCACAAACGAAGGACCCTAAAAAAATAGATAAAAAGTACCTAATTGTATTTCTATTATATTGCGAAACTCTTTAACAAATCGGGTAAACCCATTTTCACAGTAATTTATATTGGATATGAATATTTTGGCTGAACGGGTAAACCCATTCTCACACTCTACTTTTATTTTGTGGCAAAATAAAAAATAATGTGAAGGCAGCATTCTCTAAGTTTGGCTTTGATCTAAATTCCATCCATTAGATTAGTAATACCCAAACTAAGACCCGCAGGCCACGGGTCATATCCGGCTAGTAAGAAAGTAAAGCTACAAGTTATGGACAAGTGCTGACTGATTACTTGATTAGTGTTGATAAATTCCTACCTTGATGTGTTTTACAGTGTGGTCTGTATACCTATGGACACAGCTGTGTTGGAAACTGCTACTTGAAGTGTGACAGCATGAACTGCATTGACCTAGTGCTTGGAATATGTCCGCGTAAGTACTTAACTATTTTCTTTTACATTTTGTATAGATTTTTTGTTTTGTTTTAGAAACACTTTGAAGACCAGCTTAGGCACCAACTTGCCTTAGCTGACATAGAAGAGAGCACCATGCTTACCCTGGATGTGTCAAAATATATAGGTCACAGATGGGGCTGCGTAGGCACAGGAAATACTGCATTCCCCATAAATCTTTGGACTCGAAGACAAACCTAATTATTATTATTATTATGTTAGAAATGAACGAGTAGTCATTCTCTGGCGCTGCCAGGGTCGAGTTTCGCTAAAGAGAAACAAAATTCATCGTAGTCCCTTTAACAGTTTCCACTGAGGAATTTTCTGGTGATGTGGCAGGTCTGCAGCAGTACCGCCCTCTGACAGGCAACGAAGATGTTCCTAGAAATGTTAAGGGCCTTGAAGGTGTCTGTGAGGTCAGTTGTTATTATCCCCTCGGTTGATATAACAATGGGGTATATTGTTATTTTGGACAATTTCCATAGACGCTTAATCTCCAAGCCTAGGTTCCCATATTTTCTTTGTTTTTCTATCTCAGTTTTTCTTAAATTATGAGACAGTGGTACGGCGATATCGATAATGGTAGCGTTTTTTTCTTTTTTATCGATGAACAGCAGATCCGGGCGATTGAAATCTACCGTTTTGTCGGTCAGAATAGGCCTATCCCAGTACAGCAGATGATCAGTAGACTCGAGAACCTCTTGCGGAGAGTATTTATAATAAGGGGGAGTGTCCTTACCGATCAATTTGTACGTCAAAGCCAAGTGTTGGTGTATTAACTTTGCAACTTGGTTATGGCGACCTAGGTAGGCTGATTCTGATAGGGCTGGACATCCTGCCATAATGTGTTCAATCGACTCGCCCACATTTCCACATTTTCGGCATTTGTCGACAACATTGAGTTTCAGGATATGCTTCTCGTAATTTTTTGTCCTGATTACTCTGTCCTGTATTGCTGTAACAAAGCCTTCTGTTTCAGGGTAGAGATGACCTGCTTTGAGCCATGTTAAGGAAGCAGCCTTGTCGATGTTGTCCCCATGTAATGAAGCCGGAAATTTTCCGTGGAGTATTTTTTCTTCCCATTGGCGAATCTCATGCCCTACGTTGTCCAAACCGATATTGACATCAGCATTGTGTAGGTTCAGAGGGGTTGCATCGGAGTCGTATTTCCGTAGGAAGGAAACTAATTTGTTGCTGGAGGCGAGCAGTTTTGATCGTATTTTTAAAACTTGCATCTTACACAATTTGAAGATGTTCTGCAATCCACGACCCCCATCCTTCCTGGGCAGGTATAACCTTATGGTGGAGGACTTGGGGTGTAGGCATCGAAACTTGGTTAGTAATTTTCTAGTGAGTCTGTCAATGTCATGTAGGTCGGTGTCAGTCCATTTGATCACACCGAACGTGTAAAGGAGCACAGGGACGGCCCAGCTGTTTATTGCAGTGATGAGATTACTGCCAGACAGTTTGGTGTTGAGGATTTTATTAACTCTTTGCCTATATTTGCCAAGAAAGTCCTCTTTTAATTTCTTATGGTTTATCTTGGCATTCTGGTTTATTCCAAGATATTTATAAATAGAGGCGGAGTTCAATTCCTCGATGCCTTCAAATTCAATGTTGGTGTTCGTTGCCTTGCCCTTTTTAATGCTTATGATGCCACACTTATCCAGGCCAAAAGACATACAGATATCGTCACTAAAGCATTTTACCGTTTTGATTAAGGTGTGTAATTTTTGCTCGGTTTCTGCATATAGCTTTAGATCATCCATGTATAATAAGTGGGACACACATTTTGTACATTTAGTGTCAACCCTAAAACCGTTTGTAGAGTCTTGGAGTAATGTAGATAGAGGATTAATCGCTAGGCAGAACCAGAGTGGAGATAGTGAGTCACCCTGGTATATACCTCTTCTTATGTGCACAGAACCTAGTTTATCACGATTTAGGTGCAGGTTTATCTTCCAATTATTCATACAGACTTTCAATAGTTGTTTTATTCTTGGGTTGATTCTATGGATGTCCAGGGTTTTTAATAGCCAATCATGCGGAACTGAATCGAAAGCTTTTTTGTAGTCGATGTAACACATGTCTAAATTTCTCTTTCTTCTATTAGCTTGATGCAATATAATACCATCTATAGTTAGCTGTACTTTACAGCCCATCGACTCTTCAATGCAACCTTGTTGTTCATCTGCTAGTAGCTTATGGGCAGAACAAAATTTATACATTTTACTTTTTAAAAGTGAAGTTAATAGCTTATACACCACTGACAGACAAGTGATAGGGCGATAGTTTGATGGTTGGTTCGGATCACCTTTTTTGGGGAGGAGAGATGTTCTCCCTTCAGTGAGTTCTAACAGCATTGAAGACGGTTCTGATATTATCTCGTTAAAACTTGATGTTAGTGGTGCATGTACGGCTGTAAGTTTTTTCAGCCAAAAGTTGTGTATATTGTCCGGTCCAGGAGCAGTCCAGTTGTGGGTTTTTGAAATAGCTGCGGAGACTTCCTCAGCTGTGAAATCCTCATCAGACATTTCTGGTATTAGGTTGTTTTTAGTTTGGATTTCCTCAATCCAGTCAGCCTGCACATTGTAATGTAGCGGGTCGGACCAAAGCGCCGCCCAGTAGTTGGTAAAGGAGCCGTGTTTAGTGCTATCAATGGTTTGAATTTTGTCAGCACCATTATCAGCTAGTTTACGGAAGAACTGTTTTCTCGTGTGCTGAAATAAAGCGTTATGCTCCTTTCTTTTGGTGGTTTCGTTGTAGCGCTTTAACCTAGCTCCCTTTAGTTTAGCTGTCTGTCTCAGAGTATCTTTCAAACATAAGAGTCGTGCGTGGCTATCACAGTCCGTCAATTTGATTCCAGTTGTTCTTAGTATTGTCTTCATTTTGTTAAGTATTTTCGCGGAATGATTGTTTCCCAGATATTGTCCAATTGTATCCATTTGGCTCCTCAGTTGATTTATATTGTCTTCAAGGCGCCTTTTCCATGCTGGCACATGTTGTTTTGGTCTTTGATTAATTGGGCCTAGCTCGAAGGTCTTTTGTCCAGAAGGCTCCGTGACAGCCACAGCGGCGCAGTATATAGCGAGGTGTGTCTCAAACAAGTTTCTTGGTGTTTCAAAATGGTTGGCTAAGACTTTATTTATTTCATTAATATATGTGTTTGTCTCTTTCTTGACGTTTAGCTTGGGGATACGAGGCCTAGAGTTAAGATTGGTGTTTTTATAACGGTCTATAAGATTAGAAAATTTTGAGTGTAGCTCATTGCTTATTGCCGATGTTGGGTCATTCTCTTGTTGGTTGGGTGTTCTACTAATGTCTTCGTTGGTCGGCTGTGTGGGCGTGTCGTTTATATCTGAGATGAGCTCTTGTATATGAAGCTCATGACCTATTTCCCTTCTTATCACGTCAATTTCTGCAGGGGTCAAATAACATTTTTTAATTATTACAGATCTTCTGTCTACAACATTCTGCTCTGTAAGGTTTAGATTAGGGTATAATTTGTTAAATTCCAGGGAGAGTTTTTGCCTATAACCTGGGAGAGGTTTATCATCACAAATGTTTACACGGAAGAACGATTTGATAATGTCTATATTCATTTCTCTTGTCCATTTGATCCTTTTGGCTCCTCTTGTTCTACCACCAACAGCACCTCTCAATTGTGTGGGGTGCGAGTCAGGGAGTAGACCGACCTCTTGTGTTTGGTCATGAGGTTGTGAATTGCCCTCAGTAAACACTCGACTCATTGGTGAATAATAGTTACCGCCTAATTTATTTCATATTATTATTATGTTTTGGAAGTACTTTTTAAAACTGAAAAATATTACATCCTATGCAAACACGCCCACAGGATAGTGGGGGATGTCAGCAGGCAGGGTTTTATTTCCTGGCACTATTGAGATGACAGTCTAGAGTGCATACTTCAAGACAAAGATGCCATTACCTAAATAAATGTCGCTGCTACCATTTTTGTGGTAAATAGCTGAAACCATTGAAATAATACGATATGGATGGAGTGTCATGGACTATGGTTTAAGTACCACTACATTATTATTCATTGTGAGCTAGAGTCTCACAACGTAAAGTTAATTTCCTTTATCACATTGTAACAACCAAATGGTTTACGTGTTAACTTTTTTTTCCACCAGCTGAAAAGAAAAAGTTCCTGTGGTTACTTCTCCTGCTGCTCCTGCCTGTACCAGTATTGATTCTTTATGTCGTACAGTGAGTTTTTTAGTTTTCTGATGTTTCATTGTTTATAAAAACTTAACATAAATCTTCATTCCAGATTGTATTTACTTGTACTCAAGGCAGCAGCATCATTTGAATGAGCTATTTGCAAACAGTATCTTCATGCCCAGCCAGTTATAATGTTGTTTAAGCATCATGTTATAATAAATGTATCCTATCCTATTAATTACAGCCATTCCTTAGGAACAGAAGAGAATGTTAAGTATCCATGTGTTAAATTTTATGTGAATGGTTATTAGGGACTTGTATCTGTATCTATCCCTTTGGGGCACCATGCAAGATTTATCAACCGTCTTTCTCCATTCCTCTGTCTTTTCAACATAATGTTACCATTGTTGTGGATGGATCATAAACTGAGTATGTTGTAACAAATTGACTACCTGTGGCTGATTGTTTCTGGAAATAGACATTGCTTAGTGTGTTGACCACTGAGTTCTTTTTACCTTTACCTATCCTTTAGTCTGTTGGACTGTGGGGGCACGATGCAAGAATAGTCAACTGTCTTTCTCCATTCCTCTCTGTCTTTTGCCTTAGTTAGAACCTCTTTCAATGTCCATTCTTTTACGTTGTCCTCCCATCAGTTTCTCTGTCTGTCTCTTCTTCTTTTTCCTGGTACTGTTACCTGAAGGAAGGTCTTTGGGAGCATTGAAGATCTTGCAGTGATTGGACCCCATGATGACCTGCTATCGTTAAAAAAAAAAAACGCAAGCTAAAAATCTATGGCCGTATTAGGGACCTAAACTCTGCTAAGTCATTGGTTGTCCTACCTGATTGAAGCAATTGTTTGTATGCACTAATGGCTCTAGGGAATAAATAGCATGCACAAATTTTGTCCCAGCTTGTGGAATAAGAAATGTGCCTTTATATCCAAGTTTGATATTTTAGAATCACTTCTTAATATTTTGTTTTTATGGCTGACAGTAAAAAAAAAAAAAAAAATAAATAACATTAATTTCATTATATGATAATACTTGAAGTATACAAAAATATTTTGTTAAGAATTTTAGTATTATTAAATCATTTTTAGTATTGTTGTATTTGATCTGGCCAGCCCTCATTCTTCTGGCTTGTGCACTGAGGTGTGAAGAGCCTTCTCTTTGGCTGGCTTGTGCACTGAGGTGTGATGAGCCTTCTCTTTGGCTGGCTTGTGCACTGAGGTCTAATGAGCCTTCTCTTTGGCTCGCTTGTGCACGTGTGATGAGCCTTCTCTTTGGCTGGCTTGTGCACTGAGTGTGATGAGCCTTCTCTTTGGCTCGCTTGTGCACAAGGCATGACAACTTACTTCTAAGAAACCCTCCCTGAAACGCGCATCATATTATTATTAGGTTCTACTTGTAAAAGGTTGTACAAATATAAAAGTCTTTTGTTTTTTTTTGTAAATACATACAGTATGGCCCGATTTTTTTTTGTTACACTAATACTTTGGGTTTCTTTTGTGGGATAAAATTTCTTTTGTAAGACAACATTTCTTTTGTGGAATAACATTTCTTTTGTGGGATAACATTTCTTTTGTAAGATAACATTTCTTTTGTAAGATAAAATTTCTTTTGTAAGATACCATTTCTTTTGTGGGATAACATTTCTTTTGTAAGATAACATTTCTTTTGTGGGATAAAATTTCTTTTGTAAGACAACATTTCTTTTGTGGAATAACATTTCTTTTGTGGGATAACATTTCTTTTGTAAGATAACATTTCTTTTGTAAGATAAAATTTCTTTTGTAAGATACCATTTCTTTTGTGGGATAACATTTCTTTTGTAAGATAACATTTCTTTTGTAAGATAACATTTCTTTTGTAAGATACCATTTCTTTTGTGGGATAACATTTCTTTTGTAAGATAACATTTCTTTTGTGGGATAACATTTCTTTTGTGGGATAACATTTCTTTTGTAAGATAACATTTCTTTTGTAAGATAACATTTCTTTTGTAAGATAACATTTCTTTTGTGGGATAACATTTCTTTTGTGGGATAACATTTCTTTTGTGGGATAACATTTCTTTTGTGGGATAACGAGTAGCAACATATTTTTTAACCCAGGCCCACATGTACCTTGCCGTTGTGTATCACTGCTTTAAAGGAATAAAACATTCTTATATATATATGTATGTATTTCTCTGTTTCAATTTACATCTTGAGAGACTATCTTTTCCCTTTGCAACTTCTTGTATGATTAAAGAGGCCAATCCTCGATACAATATTGCTATTGCTGGTATCTGGGAAGTTTTTTATAGTCTTATGTCTCGTTCAATTGCAATGCTTGATAAAATGTTATTTAAAATGATGTTAATAGCTGGAATCCATTTCTTGTAACCCCCTTTGTTTTTTTTCTTCTAGTGATCGTACAGATGAACCAAAGGCCAAAAAACAGGATCTCTTGCAAAAGCGATTAAAAACAATCACTAAATCTGCAAGCCTAAGGTCACAAGGCGCTGACACTGAGCAGCAATTAAAAACAATCACTAAATCTGCAAGCATAAGGTCAGAAGGCGCTGACACTGAGTCCCTGACGTCTCTGGCCAAGATGGCTGGCATTTATTATTTTCCTCCCGAGGAGACGCCCGTTTAAATTCTTCCCTGACATTAGTCAGTACTGTCATTATTTCACAGCCTGACAGCCACATGTGATTTCCTAGTGTTCTCACCAGCACAGACCTTAAGTCTTAAACCATCGTGCTCCTTCCGAACAAAAGGCTAGATCACCAGCCTACAGTGGTGTTGTTCTAGATGAAGATTCATGTGTAATGCGGAAGAGACTCGATACAGGAAATGCCTCTTTTATGTTCGCTACAATGTGTGCTAGTTGAATGTGGTGATAAACCAACGCATTTTTTTTTCTAATGTCTTTATATGTAACGTCTTTCAATATTAAGTTGATACAAAATGTGTGTTATAACGTCTGACAATTTAAATCACTATAATGACACAAGACTTATTATTATCAATATGTCAACAAGCAATTTAACAATGTATGTTTTGTATATTGACCATTAGTTGTTTATGTCTTCTTTACTAAAGAATTTTCAAAACTCAACTTTTGAGCTGAATTTCAAATAAATAAATGACTCCTATAGTACTAGTGTTGTTTAATTAAGTGAGCTATGTTTATCAGTATAAAAATGTGCAAGGTGTGTTCTGGATACCAAAGAGCCTTGACAGTGTAGCAGTTGATTGATTCTTACATGCAGTGCTTTTAGAAAAAAAATAGGTGCCGGTACTCAGTAGTTGATTGCCTAACTTTTAACTACTAAAAATTAATAATATACGTTAAAATACAAGAAAAGTAATCATTTTTTCAAAAAGGTGCCGGTACAGCCCTATGTACATGGATCTTCATCATTCTCATTTAGCTCCATTTGATTGAGGGCTTGAGAGTTTCCCTTTCATAAGCACTGAACAGTAACATTGATTTGATAATGAATAATAATCTTTATTGTTATGGATGACCAGTGACAGTTTTCTTCAAGTTATACACCATTTTATAAAATATGTTAGGCCAACGGAAATCTACCCTGTGATATTAATATTAGACAACCATGAAAGCCATCTTTCATATGCTGCCCTAGAATGAGTTAAAAGAAATAACATTCATGTTATTACCCTACCACCTCATACAAGCCATAAGTTACAGCCACTAGACCGCACTGTATTTGGACCAATGAAAGCTGCCTTCAATAATCTTGCTGACTCTTGGCAAATAAAACATGCTGGGCAAACTCTGTCCATTTATCAGCTGGCGGAGCTTGGAGGCACAGCTTTTCTCAAGGCTTCTACATAACAAAATATTTTGTCTGGCTTTAAAACTAGTGGTGTGTGGCCTCTAGATAAAGACATATTTTCGGATGAAGAATTTCTGCCTTCGGACGTTACAGACAGGCCTATGGTTGCAGACACAGACATTGCAAGACCAAGGGCACATTGTAGCTCATCAATCACCAGACACTGACACTCCTTTTGTTCCTGATGCAACTCCACAAGCGGACACATCAATTAATTTGTTAGTCCCGACAGTATCTTGCGACGCAGCTCCACAAGGGGACACATCAATTAATGTGTTGGCTCATACAATATCTTCGGATGCAGCTTCACCAAAAATGTTAGCTTCGCCTGAAATATTTGCAGGCTATCCTAAAGCTGCTCCTCGCAAGCAAACCAACAGAGGTGAAAAAGCGTGGAAAATGTATGCTTGCGACATCATCACCAATGATGGAGGAAATAAAATTGAAGCAGTGCGTTAAATCTGGAGATAAATCCAATGTTAAAAAAAAAACTATTTGATACTGATATGACTGATGATAGGACAGATAGTATTAGTGACAGCAGCGACAGTAGGGATGAAAGTGTTGATGTCAGAATGGATGGTGTCGAAAGTGTGAATGTTAACGACTATGTTTTGTGTGAGTTTGAGGTAGGAAAGAAAACAAAATATTTAGTTGGTAAGGTTATGAAAGAAGAAGATGAGGATGGTGATATTGAAGTTTCTTTTTTGCGAAAGAGTGGGTAAATGGTTGACAAGTTTTTTTGGCCGACTGTAGAAGACATTGGGACAGTCAGACTAGGACAAATTAAAACAATTTTGCCACCACCAGTAAACTGCAAAGGCACAAAAAGAACAGAAAGATATATCTCATTTGATGTCTCTTTAAAAAAAAAAATTTCTATTAATTTCTTTAAAGCTTCTTGTGTATTCCACAGGTGGTCCATTTCTCCCCCAAAGCCGGTCTATTTCTCCCCACAGGTGGTCCATTTCTCCCCCAAAGCCGGTCTATTTCTCCCCACAGGTGGTCCATTTCTCCCCATATTGGGGTGGTTTTTTTTATTTCATTTTTTTTCTTATGTATGATAATTTTTTTTTATAGACTATATTTTGAAATAAATGGTTACTTTATTGAGAAATATAACAAACATCTCTGAGTTGTTGTTATTATGTTTTTATGTAACTTTTAGTAAAAAAGTAAAAATGGTGGACCATTTCTCCCCACTCTCCCCTATGCTAAATTGAACTTCATGCTGCCAATGAAAAAACAGAAGAATTTAGAATAGGGTTTTAAAAAGTGAGAAAAATCGATTTATACCTTTAAAAAAAAAGATAGATTAGGGATTAGGCCTATCAACACCTAGATTACCACGCACACAGGATACACATAAAAATAACAACCTAGCTATTTATAGTTTTATTAGACTTCAAATGAAAAGGACTAATCTCATACTAGAAGCACATTTTCGCACTAAGATTCACATTCAATACTGAAAAAAATTCAAAGCGAAAAATACACTTCCGTATAATCAAACTTTCAAGAAGATTTTTTTTTTGATAAAGATGGTCTAAAATAGATAAACCTGTCATCCTTGAGGCAACAGTGTCTGTAACTAACCTGTGGGCCTACACATCCTTCAAGTAATGAACAATATATATGGTAATACTAAAGCACAGGTTAATCAATGTCCATTCTTTTCTTTATTGTCATTTCGATCTTTTACAGCCTTAGAGAGGCTCAAGGCAAGGCTCAAAACGAAAGTAGGACTTTTAAATTGTAATAACTGTGTTAGTGCTATTAGAGCATGGAATGGGTCGCCTGAGCTAGCCAGGAAAACCAGTGACTTGGCAGAATTTAAGTCATTGGTTAACATGCATGACTAAATGCATGACGCGTAGGACGTAATCGTCTTCTTTTTTGAAGTAACGTCTGTATTATATAAGAGAAGAAGATAAGATAAGGGCTAACAAGAATTCTTATCCGTGTGCGTAAATTAAAAATGGCACAGCTAGATTCTATTTAGTTTCGATCTAAATGTTATTCCTAATGCCAATGCATGAAAGCATTGGAAGAGCTGACAGAACCGGCAAGGGAAACCACTGATGTAGCAAAGATAAAGTCTCTAATTAACTTGAGCTATGGCAATTATTTTACGCTAAGTAAAACTAAGAGAGAGGACCGCTCATATTCCTATAATCTATATTCATCACCTTGGGAGGTCCATCCATAGAGGGGATCTGCGAGGAACGGATTTGAGTTTGGGCCTTAGGCACATCGGCACAATTTAGGCCATGTCGTGCCCGTATTCCTTTAAGGATCACTCTCCCTTTAAATAACAAGGGCTAAATTCTATACAGTTAAATCATTAAAAACAAGGTCTATTCACAGTTAAAATAGTAAAGGTAGTAAAAATTTAATAATTTGGTAAAAATCTTATGTAAATATTATATGTTCACAATTCATAAATCAGATCTTGTTAGACAACCCCACCTCCCAGACAAAGCCCAGTACCTTCCCAGAGTCGACATTATCGAATAGTGTTTTTAAGTTGTGTGCTCTAAAAAATTTCTCCCTGACATCCTGGTATCTGGGGCAATCAGGGGTGGACTGGGTATCAAAACCAGCCCGGGCATTTCTAAACCATCCGGCCCATAAATTGTAAATTATATGATGGACATCCAGTTCTAGGTCTATCTGTCCTCAAAATCATTATGTTAAATTTGATAATGTATCGATAGATGTACACATGCTTACAGTGAACACTATGTCCTTATAAGGAATAAATACTTTATGTTTCTTTTTAATCGTAAAGTGTATAGGCCCTAAAAGGATGAAGCTCTACATAAGTAGGCTATTACATTATTTCGGAAAATATGTTAGTTTAAATTAGTAGGCCTTCGTAGAGTCTGTAAAAGATTTTTAAGAAAATTCTTCGCTCAGAGGTCCCTTCCCCTGAAAAAGGAATACTATGAAAAATTTAACAATTTAATAGTGGCATCCATGCGGCCCTTATCTTACAAAATACAGGCGTGATTTCAAAAAAGGAGATACTTACTGTGGTCCTACCGGCCCATTTGGATACCGGCCCACCGGGCATTTGCCCGAATGCCCATATAGCCAGTCCGCCCCTGGGGGCAATCATTGAGGATATGTTCCACGGTGAGGCGAGAGTCACAGTGCTCACAAAGTGGGGACCCCTCTCTCTTCAGCACAAAAGAGCGCGTGATGTAGGTGTGGCCAATCCTAAGTCTGGACAGGAACGGATATTGGGGAAATCTGTTGCTGACGGCCGTTGACTTGTAGCACCAAACTGCTGGTAGACAACTAAACCGCTGTAAGCGTATTATATTTTAATTTATAAAACATGAAATGACTTGAATTACTTCTTTGTGAAAAATACTAATTTAAACTTTTATTACAATATAGACAATAACTTGAGATGAAATGAAACAAAACTAATATTTTAAACAGATCAAACGATAAAAACACGTCTTTACACTCTGTCATCCTGGAGTCGTCTGGCGTACCCAAGACAGCTTACAACAGTGCAGCTTATCTTGCATCATTCACTCTGCCTAGCCACCAACCAATTGTTAACATCTTCTCACCGTCACCATAGAAATGCACACACACACACACACTAAATAACATCTTGTTATGGAGACTTTCGTACGCGACTGCCAACTGCTTAATTACACATTCTAGTTCAGCAAATTATGCGACGTTTTTGTTCCCCATTGACCTATTCATTGACTCGCTCTGACGTTTCCATTTCCACTTAAGTGCTTGTTGGGTCTGAGCTACTCGCCTAGACTCCCCTTTTACCAGTGTAAGCCATGGATTTTATTTGCTTCCATAAATGCCTTCATTACAAGGGGTTGTGTAAATAGGATTATTTCCGTATAAGACTAAGACTAAGACTGCTTTTATTAATCCTTATGGACATTTGTTTTGATTACAAAGACTCTTTTTCTCATATAAAAACAACACAATAGAAACATTCACATAAATAGAACAGACCCAACATAAAGAGGATGGATGCCTGGTCGTGCGGTTTGCGCGCTGGACTGTCGATCAGATTTATCGATGGTCCAGGGTTCAAACCCTGCCCGCTCCCACCCCCCTTCGTCCTGCGGAGGTTTGGACTAGGAAGTAAGTATCTTCAACTCTGAAAGAACATCGGAAACATGTAAAACAAACTAAAAAAAAACAGTTCATTCAGCGACTACACACAGGCATCTTGGTCCTTTTCATGTTTCTTGATCAAAGGGTGGCGTTGATAAAGTCTGACCGAGTAAGGTACCAACGAGATTTTGTTCCGCTCTGTTCTTGTCTTGATTGACAGCAGTCGCCGACTTGACGTAGTTATGACGGAGCGGGTGGCTTCCAAGATCTTCCGACAAGATGACCTGTTTGTAGGCAGAGCATTTGTCTACAGTATTACAGTCCGAAGACTTGAGAACAACAATAGACACAAATACACACAAATACACACACAAATACACACTGATCACTTGGACTTCATATCTACATTCACGTTGTACATGACTAACTATTGACTCAACTCTCTTACTAAAGTGTTACTTTTTTTAAAATTTCTCTGACTTCATACGTTGCCATATCGCTACCCCCCCCCCCCCCCACTAACAACTGAATAACAAGGTTCATCAAAGTAAAATAAGGTGCCATAAGTTCAACATTTTACCCGCGACAGCTTGCACAGCACATCAGATAACATTATCACATTACAGTACTGCAAACAGAGCAGTAATGCATAAACACGACACATAAGACTGTATTCTCTCTCTCTCTCTCTCTCTATATATATATATATATAAATAAATAAATAAATATATATATATATTTTATTTTTGTTTTTATTTAGACACCCTACTATGTTTCGCCTATGCTTCACGATATTGACTGTTGGACTACTGAGTGTATCAATCCCAGAGGCGGCCCTAGGTACTGAAGTCATAATTAATGTCATAGCAAATGTTACTTTACTGACACATTGGATAGTTGTGAGTCAAAGTTATGGAGTGATAGGTTAAGGTATCCCTTTCATACCCAGCTCATCAGTTTCTCTGACCGATGGTTAAAGTGGATGCCCAGCCGCCTTTATTTCCTAAGGTATGTCAGTTACCCAGGAAGGTAGGGTGAACTCACCTTCAACCCTTGTGCTGTTAGTGAAGACAGTTCCACCGGACTCAATATCTGAGCCACACTTGAAGGCCAGAAGTTGGGCTGGTTGTCAGAGGCTATTTGGCCATTAGGAAGCCTTTTATAGGTAGTGGAGTGCTTATATCTATTACCACAAACTTGCGGAAGTCACATGATCTCTATTTAGCAGTTTATTGACCACCTGTTCATCTATTCATATATCTATCTATTCATCTATCTATCTGTTCATCTATCTTTCTGTTAATCTCTCTATCTGTTCATCTATCTGTTCATATCAGTTCATCTATCTATCTGTTCATCTATCTATCTGTTCATCTATCTATCTGTTCATCTATCTATCTATTCATCTATCTATCTATTCATCTATCTATCTGTTCATCTATCTTTCTGTTCAACTATCTTTATGTTAATCTCTCTATCTGTTCATCTATCTGTTCATATCAGTTCATCTATCTGTTTATATCTATCGTTCATCTATCCGTTTGTTAATCTATCTATCTGTTCATCCATCTATCTGTTCATCTATCTATCCATTGTTTATTTGTCCATTGGTGAATTTTATTTTTGTTGTTGATATTGATACGAGTTCTTGGTCATCTATTTATTGTTCATCTGTTCATTTGCCCAACTGTTTATCTATCTGTCTATACATCCGTTGTTCATCTGTAGGCTACTTCTGTCCGCAGGACTTTCTGATGTTTATGGTTCCTCCTTTCTCTTTGCTCTGCCCACTAACAACCAGTCAATGACAGTGGTCCATCTGATTATGACGACCTTGTCCTTTAACCAAGTCAAGGTAATGTCACTCGTTGACGTCTGCTTCTATGTCATTGTGAACGTAACCAAAAAAAAAAGAAAAGAGAAAAACAAAACAAAACAAAACTTGATTCTCAAATGATATTGAGTAAGCCCAGAAAAACCCATCTTGCATTAACTCTGTGGACGTGAATATAGAGTTGAAGCCTGGGGCTGAAACAAATGATGATACATACATATATTAAACACAAATGAACAGCAGCACCAGTGACCAAGTTTTTAAACGAGAGAAAGTAGTGAATTAAATGCGACGAAAATAAGGGACCCTGGAAACGACATCACCTCCTAACGATAACGCCCTAAGCAAATTTAACTTCTAGACCATGGGAATGTCCAAACATTCTTCTGATCCAGAGTCGTTTTGCCCATATGCAAATTACCACCCCAGTGGTCAATGGTCACATGCCCTAGCTAGCCCCTCCCCCCACCTCACCACATCCGTTCACTAGCTAATTTTTAATGGACATTCCGATGGTCATTGTCGTTTCCAGGGTCACTGGTTCGAGCCTTGGTCGGCGCAGTCCCTTGTTTTCGTCGCATTTAATTCACTACTTTCTCTCATTTAAAAAACATGGTCCCTGGTGCTGCTGTTTATTTATGTTTAATATATGTATGTATTGCATTAACTCTGCATGTATGAGGTGGCTGACTGGTGAAGGGATGTCTCGGGTTCAAATCTAGATGAAAACTAATGATGGCTTTTGTGATTTTTAGGACGCCCCTGAATTCACCCATCACTAATAAGTACCTGATATTAGTTGGGAAATGTAAAGGCTGTTGGTCGTTGTGCTGGCCACATCAATATAATACAAATTAAAATTAGACTTTTGCACACTTTGGATTAAAAAAATTAAAACAAGAGAGAGCAGCAGATCACAACATAACCTTTATTAATTAATCAAGATTACATACAGGGGTGGGCCTACATCGATGTACATATGCAGCCAATGAATGAAATAAAGTCTAATTAGAGAAATACAGTCTATTAACGATAATAATATATCTGTGCCGTCTTCGTGTCGTGTAATATAAGTCAGAATACTCATTTGAAAGATTATAAGTAAATAAGTAAATCACATATGTTACAGATTAAATGTAAAATAAAAAACAAAAAAAACTAAAAAGTTATCATTTAATCTTACGAGTATCTCCCTTACATTTGTTTCTACCTTTACATATCCCTATATCTGTTGGACCATTGGGGGCACCATGCGAGATTTGTCGACCGTTTTTCTCCATTCCTCCTTCCATGGCAGGCCCGTCCATTCTTTTCTGTTGTCTTCCCATCGCTTTCTCTGACTGACCATTTCGTGTAGTCGCTGAGTGAACTCTTTATGTTGTGTCTGTTGTATTTATGTGTAGGCTTCTGTTGTGTTGTCTGTATATGAGAAAAGAGTCCTTGTGATCGCAACAAATTTCCAAAAAGATTCAATAAATCAGTCATAGTCTTACTCTTAGTCTTCTTTTTCCTGGTACTGTTCCCTGAAGGAAGGTCGTTTCGAGCCGTGAAGACCCTATAATATGGCAATACATTTTTAGCTTGCGTTTTTTTTTACGAGAGTTAGCAGATCATCGTGAGGTAAATCACTGTAGTAACCCTATTGCATTATTTTTAAAACGGAGTATTTTTCTGAGAAAATAAAAGCTTACAAAATTAATTTTGAAGATAAAACGGTCCGTTTTCCAAAGTAAAAAAGGGGCTATTGCATCTAGATTTTGCTAGCAGTAACATTTTGTGAAATCAGATGTACAATACTTCTTATTGGTCTTAAGATCTAAATGTGACAGACAGGCAGACGGACTACACAACACTAATAGCGGATTTTCCCCCCTTACTGAGGCCGCTAATAAATGTCCACACACAGTTCTAGAAAGTTTAGATATCTGTGGTTGAACCTTGGACAGAATAAAACTGAACAGCTAGAAATATACCCCCAATGTTTGTCATTGAGACCAACATATCTTTTAGTAAGAGATAGCCAGTTAATAGAAACCTTTTTGCTAATAATGTGCAAAGAATCGAGACCAAGTGTTATAGAGACCTGTAACGGCACAACCTGTGGGAGCTTAGACCTATTCCTCGTTGCTACGTCACAGGTCTGCATGTGGGTACCTTAGACCTATTCCTCGTTGCTACGTCACAGGTCTGCATGTGGGTAGTTGAGACCT
Organism: Biomphalaria glabrata; assembly: GCF_947242115.1. Lineage (NCBI taxonomy): Eukaryota > Metazoa > Mollusca > Gastropoda > Planorbidae > Biomphalaria > Biomphalaria glabrata. The sequence goes on along the minus strand of NC_074728.1, from coordinate 23,639,529 downwards.
ATTCCTCGTTGCTACGTCAAAGGTCTGCATGTGGGTAGTTGAGACCTATTCCTCGTTGCTACGTCAAAGGTCTGCATGTGGGTAGTTGAGACCTATTCCTCGTTGCTACGTCACAGGTCTGCATGTGGGTAGTTGAGACCTATTCCTCGTTGCTACGTCACAGGTCTGCATGTGGGTAGTTGAAACCTATTCCTCGTTGCTACGTCACAGGTCTGCATGTGGGTACCTTAGACCTATTCCTCGTTGCTACGTCACAGGTCTGCAAGTGGGTAGTTGAGACCTATTCCTCGTTGCTACGTCACAGGTCTGCAAGTGGGTAGTTGAGACCTATTCCTCGTTGCTACGTCACAGGTCTGCATGTGGGTAGTTGAGTCCTATTCCTCGTTGCTACGTCACAGGTCTGCATGTGGGTACCTTAGACCTATTCCTCGTTGCTACGTCATAGGTCTGCATGCGGGTAGTTGAGACCTATTTCTCGTTGCTACGTCACAGGTCTGCATGCGGGTAGTTGAGTCCTATTTCTCGTTGCTACGTCACAGGTCTGCCTGTGGGTAGTTGAGTCCTATTCCTCCTTGCTACGTCACATGTCTGCATGTGGGTAGTTGAGTCCTATTCCTCGTTGCTACGTCACATGTCTGCATGTGGGTAGTTGAGACCTATTCCTCGTTGCTACGTCAAAGGTCTGCATGTGGGTAGTTGAGACTTATTCCTCCTTGCTACGTCAAAGGTCTGCATGTGGGTAGTTGAGTCCTATTCCTCGTTGCTACGTCAAAGGTCTGCATGTGGGTAGTTTAGACCTATTCCTCGTTGCTACGTCACAGGTCTGCAAGTGGGTAGTTTAGACCTATTCCTCGTTGCTACGTCACAGGTCTGCAAGTGGGTAGTTTAGACCTATTCCTCGTTGCTACGTCACAGGTCTGCATGTGGGTACCTTAGACCTATTCCTCGTTGCTACGTCACAGGTCTGCAAGTGGGTAGTTTAGACCTATTCCTCGTTGCTACGTCACAGGTCTGCAAGTGGGTAGTTTAGACCTATTCCTCGTTGCTACGTCACAGGTCTGCATGTGGGTACCTTAGACCTATTCCTCGTTGCTACGTCACAGGTCTGCAAGTGGGTAGTTTAGACCTATTCCTCGTTGCTACGTCACAGGTGTGCATGTGGGTACCTTAGACCTATTCCTCGTTGCTACGTCACAGGTCTGCAAGTGGGTAGTTGAGACCTATTCCTCGTTGCTACGTCACAGGTCTGCATGTGGGTACCTTAGACCTATTCCTCGTTGCTACGTCACAGGTCTGCAAGTGGGTAGTTGAGTCCTATTCCTCGTTGCTATGTCACAGGTCTGCATGTGGGTAGTTGAGTCCTATTCCTCGTTGCTACGTCACAGGTCTGCAAGTGGGTAGTTTAGACCTATTCCTCGTTGCTACGTCACAGGTCTGCATGTGGGTACCTTAGACCTATTCCTCGTTGCTACGTCACAGGTCTGCAAGTGGGTAGTTTAGACCTATTCCTCGTTGCTACGTCACAGGTCTGCAAGTGGGTAGTTTAGACCTATTCCTCGTTGCTACGTCACAGGTCTGCATGTGGGTACCTTAGACCTATTCCTCGTTGCTACGTCACAGGTCTGCAAGTGGGTAGTTTAGACCTATTCCTCGTTGCTACGTCACAGGTGTGCATGTGGGTACCTTAGACCTATTCCTCGTTGCTACGTCACAGGTCTGCAAGTGGGTAGTTGAGACCTATTCCTCGTTGCTACGTCACAGGTCTGCATGTGGGTACCTTAGACCTATTCCTCGTTGCTACGTCACAGGTCTGCAAGTGGGTAGTTGAGTCCTATTCCTCGTTGCTATGTCACAGGTCTGCATGTGGGTAGTTGAGTCCTATTCCTCGTTGCTACGTCACAGGTCTGCATGTGGGTAGTTGAGACCTATTCCTCGTTGCTACGTCACAGGTCTGCATGTGGGTAGTTGAAACCTATTCCTCGTTGCTACGTCACAGGTCTGCATGTGGGTAGTTGAGACCTATTCCTCTTTGCTACGTCACAGGTCTGCATGTGGGTAGTTTAGACCTATTCCTCGTTGCTACGTCACAGGTCTGCATGTGGGTAGTTGAGACCTATTCCTCGTTGCTACGTCACAGGTCTGCATGTGGGTAGTTGAGACCTATTCCTCGTTGCTACGTCAAAGGTCTGCATGTGGGTAGTTGAGTCCTATTCCTCGTTGCTACGTCACAGGTCTGCCTGTGGATAGTTTAGACCTATTCCTCGTTGCAACGTCACAACCTGTGGGTAGTTTAGTCCTATTCCTCGTTGCAACGTCACAACCTGTGGGTAGTTTAGTCCTATTCCTCGTTGCAACGTCACAAGCTGTGGATAGTTTAGTCCTATTCCTCGTTGCTACGTCACAGGTCTGTACGACGTGGCAACGAGCTATTGGTCTAATCTGCCCACAGGCTGTGACGTTGCAGGTCAGTTTTCAGGCCCCCTATAACGAATGGTCTAGATTCATAACCAATGAATATTCACATTTGACTAGAGTAACACCTTTAGTAAAATCACTCAATTTAGAAAGCCTTCAGGACAGAAGACTTAAAAGTAAAGTAGCAATCATACATAAAACACTGAACCATAATCTTCAAATACTAAAAACAAAATTTAATAAAATGCTCCAGAAAGACACAATGATAAAAGCACATTCCTTGTCCCATATGCTAGGACAAATTTGTACAAATACCCCTTCTTTCCTAGTGCTATTAGAGCATGGAATGGGTTGCCTGAGCTAGCCAGGAAAACCAGTGACTTGGCAGAATTTAAGTCATTGGTTAATATGCATGACTAAATGCATGACGCGTAGGACGTAATCATCTTCTTTTTTGAAGTAACGTCTGTATTATATAAGATAAGATACGATTGAATCGGGAATACTTTTAGGAGAAAAGACCAGAAGATATTGACACTGCATCGATATTTCATTAATACGTACTAGGATAAAAAGACTTCTTTATATTGTGTTGCTCACAAACAGGTCATCTTTGAAGATTACTGGACAAAGGACAAAATATACGAGCAGTTCATTATATCACGAGAGATCAGGAAATATTTCACCCTCAACGAATCAGCAAGGTGAGGCAATCCTATATGGAATCTAAGGGCAGATAATTAAAGAAAATCAGATTAAAATACACTTTAAACGTGTCTTTTGTAGGCTAGGATAGCGTTTCTCAAACTGTAACAAGGGGGCTGAGACAGTGGCGTAGCTAATATGGGGGGAGGAAGGGTCCAAATGTGAAAATCCCACCTGCCCCCACTTAAAAGGAGCCCCCAAATGAGTGTCCGAAGTTTTTTTTTTTTTTACATTAAATATTACGCCATTATCTCATGTCATGATGTCGAATGCCATAGTGCAGGGGTCCCTAAAGAGATCAAGCCCCCCCACCCGAAGACCCCATTTCCCTAGCTACGCCACTGGAATGAGGGTGCGGACGAGCAGAATCAGAAAAAGACAGAGAAGACACAGCCAGTGTAGTAACCTAATCAAAGGCTACAAGAGAACAGGTCTTTATCTTGGGTTATTGTACAAGAATGACAAAACAGTTATAAATAACACAGTTAACACACACACGCGCTGACCTGGACACCACGATTATTGTAATACACCAGTACAGGGCAGTTCACAACACACAACGAGAAACATGAACACACAACAGCCAGTCAATATGAAGTTACAAATCCATGTTTGAATATTAACTAAGTAGGTCTGCGATGACGCAATGAACAGATTTCGAATAATTTAATAGAAAAAGTTTTATATCTAATTATGGTGATTTGTCACAGCCTATAAAACAGTCTGCGTCTTGTGGCTTTTTGAGATAAAACGTTTCTAGTTGTCTTCGTCTGTGTCTTTGTCCGTTTTTCATTTGTGTCTCAGTCTTCAAATCGGACATAAATATATTGCACAAGTGTAAGGTCCGACATCGCACCTCGATCTTGCATCGAATGTAGCATAAGCATTACTGTCTAGCGGGTCTAGCGTCGTGTGACCATCTTGCATCTTGCCTGTCTTGCATCTTGCATCTTGCCTGTCTTTTATCTTGCATCTTGCCTGTCTTTCATCTTGCATCTTGCCTGTCTTGCATCTTGCCTGTCTTGCATCTTGCCTGTCTTGCATCTTGCATCTTGCCTGTCTTTCATCTTGCATCTTGCCTGTCTTTCATCTTGCATCTTGCCTGTCTTTTATCTTGCATCTTGCCTGTCTTTCATCTTGCATCTTGCCTGTCTTTCATCTTGCATCTTGCCTGTCTTTCATCTTGCATCTTGCCTGTCTTTCATCTTGCATCTTGCCTGTCTTTCATCTTGCATCTTGCCTGTCTTTCATCTTGCATCTTGCCTGTCTTTCATCTTGCATCTTGCCTGTCTTTTATCTTGCATCTTGCCTGTCTTTCATCTTGCATCTTGCCTGTCTTTCATCTTGCATCTTGCCTGCATTGCATGTTGCCTGTCTTGCATCTTGCCTGCATTGCATCTTGCCTTTCTTGCATCTTGCCTGTCGTGCATCTTGCCTGTCGTGCATCTTGCCTGTCTTGCATCTTGCCTGCATTGCATCTTGCCTTTCTTGCATCTTGCCTTACTTGCATCTTGCCTGCATTGCATCTTGCCTTTCTTGCATCTTGCCTGTCGTGCATCTTGCCTGTCTTGCATCTTGCCTGCATTGCATCTTGCCTTTCTTGCATCTTGCCTTACTTGCATCTTGCCTTTCTTGCATCTTGCCTGTCTTGCATCTTACCTGTCTACATCTTGCCTGTCTTGTATCTTGCCTGTCTTACATCATGCCTGTCTTGCATCTTGCCTGCATTGCATCTTGCCTGCATTGCATCTTGCCTGTCTTGCGTCTTGCCTGCATTGCATCTTGCCTGCATTGCATCTTGCCTGTCTTGCATCTTGCCTGTCTTGCATCTTGCCTGCATTGCATCTTGCCTGTCTTGCATCTTGCCTGTCTTGCATCTTGCCTGCATTGCATCTTGCCTGCATTGCATCTTGCCTGTCTTGCATCTTGCCTGTCTTGCATCTTGCCTGTCTTGCATCTTGCCTGCATTGCATCTTGCCTGTCTTGCATCTTGCCTTTCTTGCATCTTGCCTGTCGTGCATCTTGCCAGTCTTGCATCTTGCCTGCATTGCATCTTGCCTGTCTTGCATCTTGCCTGTCTTGCATCTTGCCTGTCTTGCATTTTGCCTGTCTTGCATCTTGCCTGCATTGCATCTTGCCTGTCTTGCATCTTGCCTGTCTTGCATCTTGCCTGTCTTGCATTTTGCCTGTCTTGCATCTTGCCTTTCTTGCATCTTGCCTGTCTTGCATCTTGCCTGTCTGCATCTTGACTGTCTTGTATCTTGCCTGTCTTACATCATGCCTGTCTTGCATCTTGCCAGTCTTGCATCTTGCCTGTCTTGCATCTTGCCTGTCTTGCATCTTGCCTGACTTACTTCATGCCTGTCTTGTAAGTTTCCTGTCTTGCATCTTGTCTGTCTTGCATCTTGCCTGTCTTGCTTCATGCCTGTCTTGCATCTTGCCTGTCTTGCATCTTGCCTGTCTTGCATCTTGCCTGTCTTGCATGTTGCCTGTCTTGCCTGTCTTGCTTCATGCCTGTCTTGCTTCATGCCTGTCTTGCTTCATGCCTGTCTTATCTCGTGTCTATCGAGCACCATGTCTTGCCTATAACTTGCCACTGTGTCAGTGTTATCTGCCTTAGTGTCTGCCTAAGTGTCTCTGTCTGCTAAGTGTCAGTGACTGTCTGAGTGTCACTGTCTGTTTAAGTGTCAATGTCTGATTAAGTGTAACAGTTTAAGTGTAACTGTACCTAAGTCTCACTATCTGCCTAAGTCTCACAATCTGCCTAAGTCTCACTATCTGCCTAAGTCTCACTATCTGCCCAAGTCTTACTATCTGCCCAAGTGTCACCGTTTCACTCCGTGTCTCTGTCAAGCACCAGCCTCACCACCTATCACTTGAAAGGCACAGACACCTTCAGTCTGACAGTCGTGGCTGAGAATGTCTTTGAGGACAACAGGTCTCTAAGCAGCTTCCAGGCTGTGCCCGTTGCCGGCTGGGGGAACGAATACGTCGTTATGACTCTACCGTAAGTTAACATCTTAGTGGTCCCCAAACTACGACCCGCGGGCTACATCCGGTCCTTGACATTGTACCCGCTATTGCAAGTTAACATCCTAGTGCAGTGACGCTCAAACTACGACCCGCGGGCTATATCCGGTCCTTGACATTTCTGCCCACTAATCACAATAAAGACGCAGAAGCTGATGAGGTTCGTGTAAGAGAAATGTAGCACCACTATCAAAATGTTATAGACAGGAAGGGGTCTTTTTTTACCAGAAGAAGAAATTATGAGAACCAAAAATATTATTCAATCACAATTTTTTTCCCCTTACCAATGTAATAGAACATAGTGTAATAATCAAAGGATATTAGCCCTAGGTGCTATAATTGTATCTACAGAAAATTTAGATTTGTCTGCATGATTTCGTTCTTAGGTATTAAATAATTGACTAATTGGTAACTTTTTTGGCTGGAGGGGTGGTGCTTCATGTATTGTCTTCGCCTATGAATACTTGTGCAAAGTTTCAACTTGATTCGAGAATGGGTGTTGGAGAAATAATGTCTTCAAACTTTTTAACCAGACAGACTGAAGTCAGGTTTGTACAAAGTAATTTTTCTTTGGCTTGTAGATAAAAATTAAAAAAATTGATGAAATATGATTTTTTTAAAAAAATAACACTACCCAGTTCAGTTAGTTTCAACATATTATTTTTTTTCTTATAGTCATTTCTACAAGACCACATAATCTATCGAAATATAAATATTCCTAATTCTAATTGTTATCTAAGCCCTACCTCTTTCGGCAGTGGCGTAGCTAGGAATTCGCCATCATTTGGGGGCCCGGGGGCTTGACCTCTTTGAGGGCCCATACATTTTGCCTAATATTTAATATTTAATGTAAAAAAAACAACACTTATTTGAGCCCCCCCCCCCCTTAAGTTGGTGTTCGGAGGATTTTCCAATTCTCTCCCTCCTCCCCCCCCACTTGGCTACGCCGCTGCGCTTTCGTGTTATCTATTTATTTTGTTTTTTTTATAGCTAACGAACTAGGATATATTTATAAAGTAGAATTTAGTATTTCTATTTCACAACAAAAAAGGATTTTTTTCTTTCATTGCTTGTGGTTCTCTATCTTTCAGGTTTCATCCGTCCATTATCATTGTCACCATCTTTGACAATAAAATCAGCATCAGAGTGAGAAGCTCCGCGTTTCAATTCCATGTTGTAGACAAACTGAACGTGAACCAAACGAAGACGTTGGACGTTTTAATTAAATCGTAAGTATTCTCTCAAACGTCACGGAGACACTCCCCCAGATATCGTCTGCTGTGAGAACATGATTGTACCACAGAAGAAAATTAAAAACATTCAGTAATAATAGACCCTGGATGACCAACATTTAAAATTAACATTCAGTCGTCATCGAGAAGTTCATAGAAGTCTATTTATAAAGCGCTGGTTATGAGTGTGAAGAAGTGTTTTCGTGTGTGAATGTCGTTCGTATGTGCATCTAAAGTGTGCATCTATGTTGTTATTGTACATAGTTACGCTGAGGTTGTAGTCAAACCGAATTTTCATTTGATTGGATCAATAAAAGTTATCTTATCTTATCTTATCTGAAATGAGTATTCTTATATAGTACTAGTAGATGGGGTTTGTACACAAGATATCGACTGTTATTTAAATCAGCATTCTATTAAAGTAGACCTACATGAATAGTATTGCAGGATATCTTTGCAATTAAAAATGAGAAATCTACCATACTGACTTTATATGACATTAGTTGGAGAAAGTAAAGGTGGTTGGTCACATGACAGCCTGCTCGTTAACCATTGTTCAGAGGAACAGATGACCTAAACATTATCTGCCCAAAAGTAAAGTTCCCCTTTCAGACCTTGCGATCTATATGGTACATTACCCCAACTTAAGTTAGTTACCCATTATAGTTGGGTGGACGCGACCTAAAAATCCCGAAATTAAAAATCCCAGTCTTCAACGAGATTCAAACCCTGGTACCTCTGGTCCGTAAGCCGAGCGCTTAACCACTCAGCCACCGCACCTCCGCCCTAAAGATGGCAAGGTATGAATGGGTGCTGTTACTTAAAGGCACAAAAATGTTTACAAAATCGCCAGAAAAGTTGAAATGACATAGGTCTAGACATATGAGGTACAATACTTGAAAACTACTCGAAATGAGACGCGGTGGCAGAGATGGTAAATCGCTTGGTTTCCGAACCGGGGGTCCCGGGTACGAATCCTGGTGAAGAATGAGATTTTTAAATTTCGCGATCTTTGGGCGTCCTAATCCATCCAGCTCTAATGGGTATCAATTATATCAATTATAAGAGATCCGTTAGGCCAGGGGAGGCGCGATGGCTGAGCGGTAAAGCGCTTGGCTTTCGAACCGGGGGTCCTGGGTTCGAATCCTGGTGAAGACTGGGATTTTCAACTTTAGAATCTTTGGGCGCCTCCTAGTACGTCCAACTCTTATGGGTACCTGACTTTAGTTGGAGGAAGTAAAAGCTGTTGGTCGTTGTGCTGGCCACACAACACCCTTGTTAACCGTAGGCCACAGAAACAGATGACCTTTACAATATCTGCCCTATAAACCACAAGGTTTGAAAGGAGAACTTCTTTTTTTAAAAAAATTCGTGATGTCAATGTTTTTGTTCCAATTTTCAGGTATAACAGTTACAGCATCGATGCTTGTGGCATAGGCAAGGCTGACCTCAGAGATTTGCATGGTAAGAGAAATAACCTTCTGATCTCTGCTTGTGGTCCCTTCCAAGGGAATAGGTCAGCTTTCTCCAGACGTCTCGGTTCTGGGCGAGTCTCTCCAACTGTCCCCACCTCTTGCCCCATCTACCAGGCATCTAATGGCATTCAGATATTTGACTTGAAATGCGTAATTAGTTAGCATAACATGTTATATCCAGAAGGTAACGTGGATCAGGGCCGGTCCTAACAGTTGCGGGGCCCTATGCCAAACTGATTTCGCGGGGCCTAGTCTGGGGATAATATGTGAAAATTAAGATTTTGTATTAGGAAAAAAAAATCGACTTTGAATTTTATTATTTTATTTATTCTTTACTAAGTACAAAATCGCGATCAAATGAACTTTACTTTACGAACCTTGCAACCTATGACATATTTATATGCCAGTGACTATAAAAGTAAATAAAATATTGGAACTTCCGATTGAGGTGAAAATTCGCCCGATTATTACATTTTATTACATGAAAGCTGACAATGCCTTTTTTCTTTTATCGCGCGTAAGATTGGGCGTTTTCTGCAATGAACGAAACCCACAAATGACAATTTAGTGTATTTTTCAGGAGATTTTAATAAATTCAGGAGATTTCCATGAATTTTTCGTATATATTTTGCAATTTCATTATTACTCCTAGAATTAGCGCGGGGCCTATGAAAGCGCGGGGACCACTGCGACCGCATAGATTGCAGTGGCCTAAGACCGGCCCTGACGTGGAACGTATAATCTTGTCGTGGTATAGACATGTTTATGATTCTCACAAACCTTTGAGTTTTTCTTCTGTTTGATGGATTTCGTTGAAGAAAAACAATTGTAGTCACGGGGAACGTCAAAATGACTTTATATTGCTTTTAACTCTTTCATTCCTAATTGACGATACCAACGTCGATTTGAATCCATTAAACTAAATAAATGTTTGGATTTATAAACTTTAACTTGTGTTGTGTAAAAAACAGTATGCATTCTCTATAATTCGATACCAAATTTAACATTTTTTGATGGCTAGCAAAATGTTATTGAAATTTAATCTGAGCAGCATAGTGACATACAAATGAGCAAAACTAAATAATACTATGGAAACAAGGAAGATAATTACGGAGAGAAAGAGTTAAGATATATTTTTAAGAATATTTCAAATATGTGAAGAGGTTAGCTATTGGTTGGTGGCTATGCAATTTGAATGATGAAAGATAAGCAGCAATGTCGTCAGCTGCATTGGGTAACACAGGCGACTCCAGGTTGCCTGAGTGAAAAGACGTGTATTTTTTTGTAGTTAGTTACCATCTGAACAAAATAAATTCCACACAACTCCCCCTTTGTAGACACTGCGCCCATCCTTTGAAACCGTAAACCATATCCTCTTTGAATGCCCCTTCCTAATCCACCTTAGGCAGACCCTACTACCGCTCCAGCCCTACACAACCAACACCCTGTACGGCAGTGCTGAACAACTGAAGAAAACAGCACACTATTTCTCCTTGGCACAGTCTGCAAAAGAGCTCACAGTTCAGCAGCAATAAAGCTGGCTAGAAGAAGAAGAAGAAGTATTGAGTTAGATTTTGTTCAAAATATCATTTTATATTATTACTAAAGTCTACAAGATTTTTCATTTCGTCTCAAGTTGATCTTGTCTATATTGTAAAAAAAAGTTATACATAATATTGTTCATAAAGAAGTTATGCAACCTATTTTAAGTTTTATAAGTAAAAGATATATTACACCTACAGCGGTTTAGTTGTCTACCAGAGGCACAGTACTGCATGTCAATGACCGTCCACAATAATACACAGGGCCGGATTTTGACTTGATAAGGCCCTAAGCTATTTGGGATATTAGGCCCCTATGTAGTCAACACAAAGCAATTTATTAATTTGCCTTTTCTTCATAACTATATTTGGATGCCCCAGTGCAGTTTTTTGACAGTGGTTAGCAGGTCATCGTGGGGTCCAACCACTATATTAATCCGGTATCTAATATTTTTGTATGTGATACCTAGGATCTTTCTGTAGAATTAAGCGATGTAATAAAAGAACTTGACCTATCATTAATATCCGGTTTCTGATTGGCAACCCTTTATTTTTCATTCGCATTTCTGGTGGTCCGAAGTTCGGTTTTAAAGCATAATTTTCTTGAGATTCTAATAAATTTTTTAAACAAATACTCGTTCCTAACCTTTGTTAGGGCATACACAGGCAGTTCATTGTGTGCAGGCTGGGCAGTAAAGCGTTAAATCATCTATGCATTTGAAGTCTGACCCGCAATTGGAAATAGCTATCTTCTATATATATAATTCTCTTCTTCCCTCAACAGTTTAAACGATTATAAGGAGTAAAGGAAAGATCACTCTTTTATTTTTGCAACTCGGACGGAGGGAGTTATCCTAGGTAATTTAAGAGTGAAAAAAAAGAAGACAATTTTCGTCTGTATATTTCAGGAGATTTGTATGAGTTTTCAAAAGATTTAAATTATTTCCAGGACTTTCTCGTATACTTTGCAATTTCAGAAGATTTCCAGGACCTCCTGTTAAATCGACAGGAGGCCGCGGGAAATCTGTTAAGTTATAAAATGGTTTAATTTAATAATTTATACACCTAAAATTAGTGCGGGTCCTATAAAAGTGCTGGTCCCACTGCGGTCGCAAAGGTTGCAGTGGCCTAAGGTTGGCCCTGCAAAATAGCGGCGTATGCTACTCCGCCGGTCGACTAGTTTATTATAAGATAAGAAAACTGCTTATCTCAATCAAAGACTAGTCTTAACTCTCTTGTTCAGGAACGCTGATTAAAGGACAGTATGCATTTGGAGTCATTATTGGAAGTTGTTACACAGAGCCTAACAATGCTCCTTGCAAGTCTGGCGAAAAAAACTCTGACATTTATCAGACCACTGACATGATTACTGGTAAGTCTGCAACTCATAAGAAAATTTTTAAAATCTTCTGTATATATAATTCTCTACGTCGCCAAACCATGCGGGGCACCACGCACTCACGCCGACTCTCTAGCCCTCGATGAAAAAAGTCATGGTAAGATAACTCTTTGATTTCTGCAAGTCGGACTTGTAGATATTTAAATCTAGAACCTCAACCTGACAGACGTTACTTCCAAAGAAAAGATAATTACGCCGTTCGCATTTCAGATCTAGTGTTACTAAACATACTAATCAATGACTTAAACTCTGCTACGTTGTTTGTTTTCCTGACTGATTCTTTTCTCTAATTGCAATATGGAAAGCTTGAACATGTTACATACCTACAAGTAAATTGTTGGATCAAATTCGAGAATTTTATTAATTTATTAATATTTAGTTACTTGTGTGTGTTTTTCCCCCAAACAAAAATGAATGACAAATAGAGAGATCGATATTGAAAGTTATAAAGGGGGGGGGGGAGGTAGGACCTTTGATATAAAAACAACTCCGAGTACTGTAAGGAATTGTGTCAATTCAAAGAAATTGTTCTTATAGTACGCAGCACTGAAAAAAGGTCAAAGGTAATTAGGAAACGCGTGGGATATGTAAGAGGTGTCGAAGGGTTCAAACCCTTTTATTTTAAAAATAAAAATAAATATGATTTTCTTATTGGAAGGGGCGGTAGTGTGGGGGGTTGAATGTAAGGATAGTCCCTACCACCACCAATTCTTGGATCCACCCCTGGCCTTTTTACTTTGCTTAGCTTGATCTAAATCCCAGACGCTTAATTTAATTTAATCTCCCCTTTCAGACCTTGTGATCTACAGGGCAGTTGATGTAAAAGTCATCTGTTTATGTGGCCCACGGTTAACGAGGGTGTCACATTGCCAGCACAACGACCAACAGCCTTTACTTAATTTAATTAAGTTCACTCCAATTCATTTCTAAAGAGACTTACAACGTCATAGTACAATAATTTAAAAACAATTTTTGCCAAACTTTATATTCTAGAAATGCATTTGCCTGTTGGAAGTTTCGGATTGGATTTCGTTGTATTCGGCTTGCCGTCAGCCCGAGGTTCTGGCAACCATTTTATTATGGCCTCAAGGGAGCAAACCGAAGTGTCGATGTCTGGACCTGCAATCAAAACCCGAAAGTGGAGTTTAAGTGAAAAGGGGGAGGTCACTCAAGTAAGAACGTAGAGGTGAATGGCGCGTGAATTCAATTTGTTTGACTTATATTTGTTTTTCTTTGTTTATATTTCTTTGCTGTTGTTTTCATTTCATGAACCAAAATAAAAACAAAGCCCACAAACTTAGCTTAGTTTTTGTAAGGCTTGTAACTTCCGTCCTGGGATCATATTCTTGGTCCAAGTATTGTCCTCATTGTGAAAATGTCCGACTTTTATTCGGTTTTGATTTTCATATTGATGTTACTATTGTCGAAAGTGGAAATGAATATTACTACTCCACTACATATAATCCCTAATACTCCACTACCTAGTACTCATAGTACTCCACTAATCTACTACCTATCCAAGTACTCCACTACCTATAATTCCTAGTACTCTACTACCTATATATCTAAGTACTCCACTACCTATATCTCCAAGTACTCAACTACCTATATCTCCAAGTACTCCACTACCTATCTCTCCAAGTACTCCACTACCTATATCTCCAAGTACTCCACTACCTATATCTCCAAGTACTCCACTACCTATCTCTCCAAGTACTCCACTACCTATATCTCCAAGTACTCCACTACCTATATCTCCAAGTACTCCACTACCTATATCTCCAAGTACTCCACTACCTATATCTCCAAGTACTCCACTACCTATCTCTCCAAGTACTCCACTACATATATCTCCAAGTACTCAACTACCTATATCTCCAAGTACTCCACTACCTATATCTCCAAGTACTCCACTACCTATCTCTCCAAGTACTCCACTACCTATATCTCCAAGTACTCAACTACCTATATCTCCAAGTACTCCACTACCTATATCTCCAAGTACTCCACTACCTATATCTCCAAGTACTCCACTACCTATCTCTCCAAGTACTCAACTACCTATATCTCCAAGTACTCCACTACCTATATCTCCAAGTACTCCACTACCTATCTCTCCAAGTACTCCACTACCTATATCTCCAAGTACTCAACTACCTATATCTCCAAGTACTCCACTACCTATATCTCCAAGTACTCCACTACCTATATCTCCAAGTACTCCACTCCCTATCTCTCCAAGTACTCCCCTACCTATATCTCCAAGTACTCCACTACCTATCTCTCCAAGTACTCCACTACCTATATCTCCAAGTACTCCACTACCTATATCTCCAAGTACTCCACTACCTATATCTCCAAGTACTCCACTACCTATATCTCCAAGTACTCCACTACCTATCTCTCCAAGTACTCCACTACATATATCTCCAAGTACTCAACTACCTATATCTCCAAGTACTCCACTACCTATATCTCCAAGTACTCCACTACCTATCTCTCCAAGTACTCCACTACCTATATCTCCAAGTACTCAACTACCTATATCTCCAAGTACTCCACTACCTATATCTCCAAGTACTCCACTACCTATATCTCCAAGTACTCCACTACCTATCTCTCCAAGTACTCAACTACCTATATCTCCAAGTACTCCACTACCTATATCTCCAAGTACTCCACTACCTATCTCTCCAAGTACTCCACTACCTATATCTCCAAGTACTCAACTACCTATATCTCCAAGTACTCCACTACCTATATCTCCAAGTACTCCACTACCTATATCTCCAAGTACTCCACTCCCTATCTCTCCAAGTACTCCCCTACCTATATCTCCAAGTACTCCACTACCTATCTCTCCAAGTACTCCACTACCTATATCTCCAAGTACTCCACTACCTATATCTCCAAGTACTCCACTACCTATATCTCCAAGTACTCCACTACCTATATCTCCAAGTACTCCACTACCTATCTCTCCAAGTACTCCACTACATATATCTCCAAGTACTCAACTACCTATATCTCCAAGTACTCCACTACCTATATCTCCAAGTACTCCACTACCTATATCTCCAAGTACTCCACTACCTATCTCTCCAAGTACTCCCCTACCTATATCTCCAAGTACTCCACTACCTATATCTCCAAGTACTCAACTATCTTTAATTCCCAGTACTCCACTACCTATATCCAAGTACTCCACTACCTATAATTCCTAGTACTCTACTACCTATATCTCCAAGTACTCCACTACCTATATCTCCAAGTACTCCACTACCTATATCTCCAAGTACTCAACTATCTTTAATTCCCAGTACTCCACTACCTAAATTCCAAGCGTCTCAAAAGCCCCTGACAACCAAACCAACTCCTTGCCTTCACGCGTGTCTCAAATATAAAGCATAAGGGAGGTAAAAGCGGTCCATTGGAGCCTAAACAAGTAAACTTTGAGTAGGAGCTGTTCTGTAGCCTCGGAAGGTTACACACCTAGGAGAAGAAACACTCTGAATCGAAACTTAAAAGATGGGAACACTTCATTATTATTCAAAGTAATCAGTTATGAAACAAATCGCATCATAAAAATAAATCACTGACAGCACTTATTACAATTGAAACTTTCTACACTTTTTGAGATATGGGGGCCCTTTATAAGATCAGATTTTTTAGATATTAAATGCGCGTGCTAAATTTTTTTTTTTTGGGGGGGGGGGGAGGGGGGGAGGAGTCCTTAAGCTATTGCTTACATTGATTATAGGGGAATCCGTCTTTGCCTTTATAAGTCTAGATATTATATCCGAGTGGTAAATATTTCTTGGGAGCCCTAAACATTAGAGAATAACTGATTACTGAATTGCGACCTCCAACAGTTCAGATGAGACTAAACAAGGCTTTGATTTCCTCAGATACCGGAAGTCTGGCAGCCCATGTTGTTATTGAGTGACAAGCCCATTTGTGTTTACTTTATCCTCCTAAGCTCCTGTGATGACGCCACAGAAGCGCTAGGAGGCGCCCTCAGCCTAATTCTACCCGTTTCTCTTCATATGGACGCTTACTTCTGGCAGTGAGTCCGAACTGTTATGGTCACTACATTCGTTGAATGTCATTGTTTAAATGATGTCATTTTTAAATCATGGTTAAATTTCATGCTTTGTTTATCATAGTTATAGTTCGAATGCTATCATTTAAAAGTGTTTAGTTTAAATATTATAGTTTAAATATTCATATTCCAAACGTCGTAGATGAAAAGTCTAAACATCATAATGCGAACATAATTTAAAAGTCATAGTTCAAATGTTATCGAGGCGCGGTGGCTGAGTGATAAAGCGTTTGGCTTCGGAACTGGGTGTCACAGGTTCGAATCCTGATGAAGACTGGGATTTTTAACTTCGGGATCTTTAGGGCCAGCTCTAATGGTTACCTGACATTAGTGGGTGAAAAGTAAAGGCGATTGGTTGTTGTGCTGGCCACATGACACACTTATTAACTGTTAGCCACATAAACAGATGACCTTTACATCATCTGCCCAACAGAACGTGAGGTCTGAAAAGGGAACTTTACTTTACTTTATTGTTATGCTATTGCGAAAAGAGTTTCAAAAATTGGCTTCGATGTATTTTGTTATTTTTAAAAAATCTGGTTAAATATCAACTCCAGTTTACTTACTCACTGTTCTATTCCGAATGTCTTCGATTAATTGTTATTTTTAAATTATAGCTTTAAATGCCTTTAATGTCCTATTTAAAACACCTTAACATACATGTCACAGTTTATATTTCAAATTATAAATGACATATTTTAAATGTCATGGCTTAATAGAAGTCCAAACAGGTACAGACCGTAGTTAAAATTTTTGATTTTTAAACGCCATAAAGGAGTCATAATTGAAATATCATATTTATAGTTTACTAGCTTGTTTGCTGTTGTTTTTTCCCTATAGTATTCAGTCTATTAGTTTTGCTTGTTGGTAATTAAATAATATTTCTGTTTCATTGTTGCAATACTTTAAATATTCTATAATAATAATAAAGGTCAAGGGTCACAGAGCATGCTAAAAGCATGAATGTTTGCGATTTAAAAACAAGAAAAAACGTAATAAATATTTTAAGGAAATGATTCTCTAAGGGAGGGACATATCACATACAACTATATATCTCAATAATGTAGAAAATATTTCCCCTTTTCGATATGAAACAAAATATTTAATTACCAATAAATAATTAATTGGTACATTTTTTAATTGATTCCTGTGTTGTAAGACACAAACAATTTTTGTTTAAATTTTCAACCTAATCCGAGAATGGGTGTCGGAGAAATAGCGTGTTAAGGTAATTAAGGGGCAAAAACCCTACAAATTTAGCCATATCTGTAAATACTAAAGGATTAATTTTCCTTTTTTGTATCACCAGAAAATAATTAATTTCTAGTAAATACTTAGTAACTAGTTGATTTTTAGCGGCTTCCGAAAGAGGAAAAGATGCTATTACTTTTGTGTGAAATGTCTGTCCGTCCGTCCGTCCGTCTCGTTTAGATCTCTTTAATAAAAAAAGATATTAAAAATCCGACATCATGATATTTTAGACCTTTCAAAGTTCTAATGCAACGGTTACCTTTTTTCTATTCTGAAAGTGAAAAATTTAATCTTGAAAAGTAAACAACGCAAGCCGTTTTTTTTTTTATAACAATACACCATTTTTACAACTTTTCACTATTAAAAGCAACAAATGCAGGAGATTATATAGTTAGAGATATATCTATTTACCATATTTTTAACACATTTATGTAAACGATTTTAGAATTTTTGTCAAAATTTTTTTTTTTTTTTTGTAAATGAATTCCCAAGTTTTGTAAGTTCTGTAATACTAACTACTACATTAACAAAAAATGGTTACTATTTTTTTCAAAGAGAAACAATCTATTTAAGATGCATATAAGTGAAACATAGTTTAAAACTACAATAAATAAATACCATCATTAAGAAACTTAACTAGCGTAATACAGACAACACTTATTGAATGATGCTTTAAATAAGAGATTGACCCTATACAAAACAATTAGATCAATAAGATACGTATTATATGAAATTAGTTAGGCCAGGTTCACATCTAACTTCACCTTCACTTTCACCTATTCCTTGGTCTGCTGGACCGTTGGGGCTCCACACAAGATCTGTCAACCTTCTTTCTCCATTCTTCTTTCATTTGCCTTTTATAGAATTTCATTCTGATATTCTTTCTAAAAACATTGAAACCTGCCTTTTTAGCTGTCTGAGTGGACCACTTCGGGTGGGGGGGGGGGGTCAATTTTGAGTTTGTAATTCCAAACAAACTGTCTTTGTAACCTTGTTTTTTTATTGATTTATGTCTATGCCAATGAATAATTGTTCAAAGTTTCAACTTGAGCCGATAATGGGTGTGGAAGAAATAACGTGTAGACACTTATTACCCCAGACAGACAGGCAGACAAATATAACGTTTGTAAAAAGTAACAATAATAATATAATGACCTCTTAAAATTCCACGACGTATGATAATACATCTTCATGATCCAATGTAAAATGTAATACTAAACGAAGCACATTCTTTGACATTGTAAAAGCACGCAAAGTCTGGAGGAATACATGACACATTACCTCTTCTATTTGTGGAGGAAGGAGGACAATAGCGTGATCTTGGAACTAGATGATGTTGTTATCAGGAGGTAAATATAGATCTACAGGTAACGTCATTAGAGGTGATAACACCTGCCACCCTTGCTGGTTGGGAGTAATGTCATATGTACAAGCAGCTCCTATCCCTGCTGTCTTAATGGTAATGTCATATGTACGAGAACCTCTTATCCCTGTTGTTTTGGGGGTAATGTCATATGTACAAGCAGCTCCTATCCCTGCTGTCTTAATGGTAATGTCATATGTACGAGAACCTCTTATCCCTGTTGTTTGGGGGTAATGTCATATGTACAAGCAGCTCCTATCCCTGCTGTCTTAATGGTAATGTCATATGTACGAGAACCTCTTATCCCTGTTGTTTTGGGGGTAATGTCATATGTACAAGCACCTCCTATCCCATCTGGTTAAGGGTAATGTCAAATGCATAGCACCTCTTATCCACTGCTGGTTGGGGATAATGTCATAGGCACAAGCACCTCCTATCCCTGCTGGTTGGGGATAATGTCATAGGCACAAGCACCTCCTATCCCTGCTGGTTGGGGGGTAATGGCATATGTTCAACTTATCCCAGCTGGTTGCGGAGGTAATGTCATATGTACAACTTATCCCTTCTGGTCGGGGGAGGGGTAATGTCATGTGTACAAACACCTCTTATTCCTACAAACATTTGTTGTCCCTGCTGGTTGGGGGTAATGTCCTATGTACAAACATTTGTTGTCCCTGCTGGTTGGGGGTAATGTCCTTTGTACAAACATCTGTTTGTCCCTGCTGGTTGGGGGTAATGTCATATGTACAAACATTTGTTGTCCTGCTGGTTGGAGGTAATCTCCTATGTACAAACATCTGTTTGTCCCTGCTGGTTGGAGGGGGTAATGTCCTATGTACAAACATTTGTTGTCCCTGCTGGTTGGGGGTAATGTCCTATGTACAAACATTTGTTGTCCCTGCTGGTTGGGGGTAATGTCCTATGTACAAACATTTGTTGTCCCTGCTGGTTGGGGGTAATTTCCTATGTACAAACATTTGTTGTCCCAGCTGGTTGGGGGTATAGTCCTATGTACAAACATTTGTTGTCCCTGCTGGTTTGGGGTAATGTCCTATGTACAAACATTTGTTTGTCCCTGCTGGTTGGGCGTAATGTCCTATGTACAAACATCTGTTTGTTCCTGCTGGTAGGAGGTAGTGGCCTATGTACAAACATTTGTTGTCCCTGCTGGTTGGGGGTAATGTCATATGTACAAACATTTGTTGTCCTGCTGGTTGGAGGTAATGTCCTATGTACAAACATCTGTTTGTCCCTGCTGGTTGGGGGTAATGTCATATGTACAAACATTTGTTGTCCTGCTGGTTGGAGGTAATCTCCTATGTACAAACATCTGTTTGTCCCTGCTGGTTGGAGGGGGTAATGTCCTATGTACAAACATTTGTTGTCCCTGCTGGTTGGGGGTAATGTCCTATGTACAAACATTTGTTGTCCCTGCTGGTTGGGGGTAATGTCCTATGTACAAACATTTGTTGTCCCTGCTGGTTGGGGGTAATTTCCTATGTACAAACATTTGTTGTCCCAGCTGGTTGGGGGTAATGTCCTATGTACAAACATTTGTTGTCCCTGCTGGTTTGGGGTAATGTCCTATGTACAAACATTTGTTTGTCCCTGCTGGTTGGGCGTAATGTCCTATGTACAAACATCTGTTTGTTCCTGCTGGTAGGAGGTAGTGGCCTATGTACAAACATTTGTTGTCCCTGCTGGTTGGGGGTAATGTCATATGTACAAACATTTGTTGTCCTGCTGGTTGGAGGTAATGTCCTATGTACAAACATCTGTTTGTCCCTGCTGGTTGGGGGTAATGTCATATGTACAAACATTTGTTGTCCTGCTGGTTGGAGGTAATCTCCTATGTACAAACATCTGTTTGTCCCTGCTGGTTGGAGGGGGTAATGTCCTATGTACAAACATTTGTTGTCCCTGCTGGTTGGGGGTAATGTCCTATGTACAAACATTTGTTGTCCCTGCTGGTTGGGGGTAATTTCCTATGTACAAACATTTGTTGTCCCAGCTGGTTGGGGGTAATGTCCTATGTACAAACATTTGTTGTCCCTGCTGGTTGGGGGGTAATGTCCTATGTACAAACATTTGTTGTCCCTGCTGTTTGGGAGTAATGTATATTAATATCTGGGACTCAGATTATTAATATGCCCAATTTTTTATTACGTAGGTAGAGTAGGTTCAGACTTTGATGATAATTTTAATTATATATAACCATTACAACCATAATTAATACTATGGGCGTGGTGGCCTAGTGGTAGAGCGCTTGGCTTCCGAACCCCCGCCCCCTTCACTTTTCTCAACCAATATGTCAGGTACCTATTAGAGACTTAAGGGCTTCCTAAAAAGGCCAAAGTTAAAACAATCCGAGTCTGCAGTGAGATTCGGATCAGGGTACTCTCGGTCCGGAAGCAGAGCGCTATACCACGCAGCCAACACGCCCTGCATCAAGTCTCATCAGCCTTAAACACACACGCACACACACACGCTCTCACACACAAAAACATCAACAATACCGTCATGTAATCAGCGCTGATAATTCATCGAGTTTTAAACCCATTTCGTTCCACAGGTACCTGCGGAACGTCTCCTACATACCCACCTTCATGTTCACCTGGGAGGCCGGGGAGGTGGAGATCTCGGAGGGGCCCCATCAGTTCTTCAGCCGCTCAGGAGTTAAATTCGGAGTTTATCTTTACGGCTTCGGCGAAACCGTGGCTTACATGCACCTGGCAGGATTTATTTCCCGTAACTCGTTGGTACTTGTAGTGTTGCTCATACTGCATGTCTTATCTTATCTTATCTTATCTTATCTAGCTTATTTGCTCATACTGCATGTCTTATCTTATCTTATCTAGCTTATTTGCTCATACTGCATGTCTTATCTTATCTTATCTAGCTTATTTGCTCGTACTGCATGTCTTATCTTATGTTAATTTATCTTATTTTATCTTATCTTATTTGCTCATACTGCATGTCTTATCTTATCTTATCTTATCTAGCTTATTTGCTCGTACTGCATGTCTTATCTTATCTTATCTTATCTAGCTTATTTGCTCGTACTGCATGTCTTATCTTATGTTAATTTATCTTATTTTATCTTATCTTATTTGTTCTTACTGCATTTTTATCTTATCTTATTTGTTCACACCGCATCTTATCTTATTTGCTCATACTACATTTTATCTTATTTGTTCGTATCGTATCTTACCTTATCTCATTTGTTCGTACTACATCTTAATTATTTGCTCGTTTTGCATCTTATCTTATCTTATCTTATCTTATCTTATCTTATCTTATCTTGTCTTGTCTTGTCTTGTCTTATCTTGTAAAGTACAGGCGTACCTTCAAAACAGACGATAAATACGACCTAAGCGTATCTAAGTGTAAATGTATGTTTATCACATGCCTTTTCAAATGGAAAAAAATGTCTGCAATAATGCTCGCTATAAATGAAGGTTATTTAATATTATTTCTGATGTTCTTTTATGATGTTCGAGCTAGTAATCGAACAGCATGTTCGCAATAGATGTTCGCTGGTAGTTTTGCTTTACATCTCGGTCCTTTCCGTTCGCTGTAAATGTGTTCCCGTTACAAGGTTAGAGTAACATGTTAGCTGCAGACATTGTCGCCCAACTTGTTTACTCAAAATATGCACCTTAGAGGTTCGCCTTATATGTGCGCTCTCAAAATTCTAGTGTAAAGTAAAGTTCCCCCTTTCAGACCTTACAATCTATAGGGCAGATGATGTAAAGATCGTTTGTTTCTGTGACCACGGTTAACGAGGTTGTCATGTGGCCAGCACAACGGCCAACCACCTTTTACTTTTCCCCAAATAATGCCAGGTACGCATTAGAGTCCTAAAAATCCCGTAATTAAAAATCCCAGGTTTTCACCAGGATTTGAACTCGGGACTTCAGAAACCACCGCGTCTTCAACATTCTAATGTGTCATGGAATTTCAGCCTTGTATCCTTTTTTATTATAGGCCTTGTAGGTCCATTGTATGTATGTTAGCTTCGAAGGATATTTTATTAAACACAATAGCATCTGTCAAAAAAAAAGTTCCCCTTTCAGACCTTGTGGTCTATAGAGCAAGTGATGTAAAGGTCATCTGTTTCTGTGGTCTTCGGTTAAAAAGGGTGTCATGTGGCCAGCACAACGACCAACTGCCTTTACTTTTCCCCTACTAATGTCAGGTACCATTGGAGCTGGGTGGACTCAGGGGCGCCCAAGGATCCCGAAATTAAAAGTCCCAGTCCTCCAGGATTTGAACCCGGGACCCTCGGTTCGGAAGCCAAGCGCTTTACCGCTCAGCCACCACGCCTCCATCAGCATCTGTGCTACAACAGAAAATTATTATTTGCAATATTTATCTTCCTTTTAATGTAAATCAGTAGAAGTTTGACTTGATTAAACAATAGAATTAAAAAAAAAGGATAAGGTATGATACTAGAATTTATAGGTTCTGTGAGATAATACTAGGCTGCAGCAAAGGGAGATAACGCTTCACGATGTATCCTCAGGGCTGTGTGGCGAACGGTGTACCTGAGCCTGGTGATTTAATAGACAACGACTGTGATGGGTGGATCGACGAAGAAAGGAATGACAGTACTGGTCAGTGGCCCATTAATAAGTCTCTAAACATAAATATTCTCTATATTTTTTGCCTTATAAGCTTAGAATACCTAGTTCCTTTGTTTTGGGACTTTTAAATTACAGACTTCTTGAGTCTAAGATCCTGGATTTTAATAGTCCTGGAGTGTAAGACTTCTGGAGTCTAAGATCATGGATTTCTATAGTCCTGGAGTGTAAGATTTCTAGAGTCTAAGATCCTGGATTTCTATAGTCCTGGAGTGTAAGATTTCTAGAGTCTAAGATCCTGGATTTCTATAGTCCTGGAGTGTAAGACTTCTGAAGTCTAAGATCCTGGATTTCTATAGTCCTGGAGTGTAAGATTTCTAGAGTCTAAAATCCTGGATTTCTATTGTCCTGGAGTGTAAGATTTCTAGAGTCTAAGATCCTGGATTTCTATTGTCCTGGAGTGTAAGATTTCTAGAGTCTTAGATCCTGGATTTCTATAGTCCTGGAGTGTAAGACTTCTGAAGTCTAAGATCCTGGATTTCTATAGTCCTGGAGTGTAAGATTTCTAGAGTCTAAGATCCTGGATTTCTATAGTCCTGGAGTGTAAGATTTCTAGAGTCTAAGATCCTGGATTTCTATAGTCCTGGAGTGTAAGACTTCTAGAGTCTACGATCCTGGATTTCTATAGTCCTGGAGTGTAAGATTTCTAGAGTCTACGATCCTGGATTTCTATAGTCCTGGAGTGTAAGACTTCTGAAGTCTAAGATCCTGGATTTCTATAGTCCTGGAGTGTAAGATTTCTAGAGTCTAAAATCCTGGGTTTCTATTGTCCTGGAGTGTAAGACTTCTAGAGTCTAAGATCCTGGATTTCTATTGTCCTGGAGTGTAAGATTTCTAGAGTCTTAGATCCTGGATTTCTATAGTCCTGGAGTGTAAGACTTCTGAAGTCTAAGATCCTGGATTTCTATAGTCCTGGAGTGTAAGATTTCTAGAGTCTAAGATCCTGGATTTCTATAGTCCTGGAGTGTAAGATTTCTAGAGTCTAAGATCCTGGATTTCTATAGTCCTGGAGTGTAAGACTTCTAGAGTCTACGATCCTGGTTTTCTATAGTCCTGGAGTGTAAGACTTCTGAAGTCTAAGATCCTGGATTTCTATAGTCCTGGAGTGTAAGATTTCTAGAGTCTAAAATCCTGGATTTCTATTGTCCTGGAGTGTAAGATTTCTAGAGTCTAAGATCCTGGATTTCTATTGTCCTGGAGTGTAAGATTTCTAGAGTCTTAGATCCTGGATTTCTATAGTCCTGGAGTGTAAGACTTCTGAAGTCTAAGATCCTGGATTTCTATAGTCCTGGAGTGTAAGTTTTCTAGAGTCTAAGATCCTGGATTTCTATAGTCCTGGAGTGTAAGATTTCTAGAGTCTAAGATCCTGGATTTCTATAGTCCTGGAGTGTAAGATTTCTAGAGTCTAAGATCCTGGATTTCTATAGTCCTGGAGTGTAAGATTTCTAGAGTCTACGATCCTGGATTTCTATAGTCCTGGAGTGTAAGATTTCTAGAGTCTAAGATCCTGGATTTCTATAGTCCTGGAGTGTAAGACTTCTAGAATGTAAGAGTGCAAGAGTCTAAATCTTCACTCAATGCAGTTGCCACAGTTTGTTGTGATATTAGATTTTAATGTCCAAGAAATCTTTCTTCAGTTTTAAAATCCTTGAAATTTATAGTAATGGACTCTCATTTAAAAAAAAAACAGGATATATTCACAGGTGATATTTGATACATATCATAACTTTATTCTTTTCGATAGCATTGTAATAAGCTGAATTCTTGGTTATTTGATACAGGATGAAATCCTTGTTTAACTGGGTGTTGGTTTCAATTAGTAAATTTTTCTTTAAAGTAAAAGCTTGTGTTTATTTGCCCTCAAAATGGCGACTCGTCAGCAGAAGATATTTTTAGTGCTTAAAGTAAAGTACCCCTTTCAGACCTTGCGATCTATGGTGCGGATGATGTAAAGGTCAAATATTTCTGTGGCCCACTGTTACCGAAGGAGTCATGCAGTCAGCACAACGACCAACCGTCTTTACTTTTCCCCAACTTATGTCAGTACCCATTAGAGCTGGATAGACTTAAAAACGTGCTATACACAAGGCTTCGAACCGGATCCCCGGTTGGAATCCTAACTGACAGCCAAGGAAAAAAAAAGATGTAGATCTCAGAAATCTCATATCCTAAGCTTTCTTAGTTTCAAGGGTGCCCCAGATAGATCTGCATAGATTGTAATAAAAACAGTTTTAAAAAAATCTAAAAAATGTTTTGTAAATTAAATTTGCGTATTTCGGATGTTCCTTCAGAGTCGAAGATAATTTACTTCCTAGTCCAACTCTACCGCAGAACGACGATGGATGGCAGCTGGCAGGGTATGAACCCGAGACAAGTCCTAACGACAGTACAGACGCATGCACTGCTCCCAAAGTAAAGACAATGTATTAAAAACTAGCACTTTACGTTAACGAAATAAATGTTTGTTCTCCTCAGACGATGACCAAGACGGCCTTGTAGATGAAGATTTGCTTCCCTTGCCACCGAGTAAGTGTTACTAAAAATACTGCTGTCCTCACTCTTATCTGAAACTAGTATAATTTATAATTATATTTTAATTTTTACAAACTATGAAATAAGTGAAATTATAAGTGAAATTATATCAATTATTTAGAATCAATCATGTAATTAATTTTGAAAATATCTAGACTAACAATAATATATATATTTATTTAAAATTGTGAATATTTTAATATTATTTTTGGTTTTGCGCAATTTTCAATGGTCAGTGCGTTATAATCCAATTATTTTTATGGACCGGTTGAGAGAACAATGTAATACACTTTGAACTGTGTTCTGGATGGTCTTGGGTTCCAGCCTTGCTCGCCACCATCTCCACCTATCTGCGAAAGGTGTATCTTCAATTCTGAATGAAAAACATATAGGTCATTAACTCTTTCTCTCCGTAATTATTTACCAAATTCTGGTGGAATCAACGCTGGCATCGTCAGTTAGGAGAGAAAGAGTTTAACCCCAAGGGAGATAAAAAAAAAGTATCACTGACTACGCAGTAACGACAATCCATATATTTCAAGTAGTATTACGGTAATGCTAAGATAATCGATTTTCGTAGGGACAAGAAGGAAAATGATATTGTTTCTGTAGCTGGAGAGACTATTGAAATTGTGCAAACCTTTAAATACCTTGGTACTATCCTAGACAATAAACTAAATTTTAATGCAAATACTGATTATATCAGCAAAAAAGGGCAGCAAAAATTACGATTACTAAGAAAACTGTCCTCGTTTAATGTTTGCGAAAAGGCCTTGGCTATGTTTTATCACGCTCACATCTGCAATATTTCAAGTTTCAATATCACTGCCTGGTATGGCAATCTGAGCATTAAAAATAAAAATAAACTTTATAGAATCCTAAATGCTGCTGGTAAAATCATTGGCAAAAAACAAACCTCATTTGGGCAGTTGTTTGAGACAAACATCTATAAAAAAGCTAACAAGATCCTCGAAATAAAGGATTACACTTTGTGTCAGGATTTTGTTATTTTACCATCACAAAAGAGATACAAGACACCGATAGCAAAGACAAACAGACACAAACACTCTTTTGTTCCCCTGGCAATCAAATCATTAAATAAGAACAATCTGGTATAAACTTTGTCACATGTACATTATGAGTGAGTCTGGTGCGAATGTACATTTTGGTTTCTTATATTTGTAATGTTTTTTGTTTGGTGTAATGCACAAATTGTAAGACAATTATTATTATTAAAGGTAAAAGAAAATTCAGACTCATTTGTTATGTTAGAGCCTAAGAAATTACGATAAGGAATGAGCTATTTGTTTCATATCAAGAGAATGTTTTGACTTAGAGACAATGACGCGAAGTAAAAACAAGACTAGTATTTTAGGAAGAATATATATATATGGCTTCTTTCTCTCGGAAGGCAATGGATACCACTATAAGAGTCACTGGTTTTGGCTTCGTCTTGAGACGGTGCAGAATTTTGGTGTGGCTAATCAAGCCAATTCTAGAGTGGCTGATCTTGCAACAGTTTGTGCATGTGTATGCATCTGTTTCAGGGATAGCTGACAGGGCAGCTTTTTTTTTTTTCTTGATTAAAGGGCCGCTTCGTTTCTTTTCCTCTCAGCGAGGATCGTCCCATCACGCGCAGTTTGTCTCCATGCACTCCGGTCATTGGCCATTCCACTTCTGTGCGACGGACATTATCTGTGGCATTCTACGTCTTAAGAGACAATCCTTTCTCTTGACTAAAGAGGCCAATCCTTGATACACAGCTGCGGTCACAGGTTGGGCATATGTAATCACCAGGCGCCGTTGCATTTTCACCCTTCTTTCTGCTTCTGCTGTTTATGACATCTGCAATCTGAGACCCTTCCTTTCTGCTCTCTCTACATGTGGATCTATACAGTGCTACTTTTCCCAGCTGCTAGTGTCGATTTTGAAGAGCTTCATGTCGCGTTTCCATACATCCGTATACAGTAAAAGTGGGTGACCAGCGGCTCTCCTGCCTTCTATTAGATCGCCATACATAATGCCTCGTGGAAGTCGAACTACTGGCATTCAACGAACGTGGCCAAGCCAGCCAAGGCTTCTGCTGCTGATAATACAGCGGATGTCCTGGACCCTGCTCTTCGTAGCACTTCCTCATTGGTTATTTTATCTTGCCACCTCATTTTAAAGATCCTTATCGGAGGTGGAAGACATTCAGCTTTTTTTTCCTGCCATGTTTCACACAGGTCCGGTAGACTAAGGCTTTAGTATTGTTAGTCAGCAATATATTGTCCCAGACTCTTTTCTGCAACCGTGACATGGTGGCCATTGCTTTGGCTATCCTTTTGTCTTTATCCAGTAGAGCAGTGTTGGATATGATGGAGCCAAGATAGAAAAAGTGATCAACAATTTCTAGTGGTTGGCCATTAATGCTTACTTGAGGTGCAGTGTTTGTGTTTTGGACAAGTATCTTAGTCTTGCTTTGACTAATATTTAAGCCGAACTTCTGGCAAGCAGCAGATAGTTTGTCAACCAGGGACTGAAGCTGAATATCAGAATCAGCCACAATAGCTGCATCATCAGCATACAGGTTATCCGTGATGGACATTATAACGCAAACATATTACATCGTCTTTTACTTCAGGGTCTTGGAATTGGGGAAGACTGGCAGTCCAATTAATACGCTTTATCTGATAATTGGAGGCACTGTGGCTGAGCGGTAGAGAGCTTGGCTTCTGAACAAAATATCCTGTGTTCGAATCCTGGTAAAGACAGTGATTTTAAATTTCGGGATTTTTGGGCGCCTCTGAGTCTACTCAGCTGACATTAGTCGGGGAAAAATAAAGGCGGTTGGTCGTTGGGCTGGCCACGTGACACCTGGTCAGAGAAACTGATGACCTTAACATTATCTGCCCCATAGATCTCAAGGTCTGAAAAAAGAAAGATACTTGGTTACTTTACTTTTATTATAAGATAATAATTATTCATTATTTTTCTTTCAGGATCTGGGAATTGGGGAGAATGGCAGCCCTGGTGGTGCACACATTGCACCAGCAATGTCCTCAGTAGAAAAAGGTTGGTCATCATTTATTCTTTTTTTCCGAGTGTTTCTCAAACTTTTGCTTTTGACGCCGCCATGGTCTACAAAAGTTTTGAGCTCCCCTTATATAACTTTTGAGTTTTTCCTTAACTCGACACCCAGAAAATCATACTTTTAGCATCTGCAACACAAAAATGACCGTAGGACAGTGTTTTCCAAACGGCGTTCAGTGGAACCATGGTATTCCGCGAAACGCCTGTGTTCCGCGAAAACCCTGTGTTCCGCGAAAACCCTGTGTTTCGCAAAAACCATGTGTTCCGCGAAAACCCTGTGTTCCGCGAAAACCCTGTGTTCCGCGAAACCCATGTGTTCCGCGAAACCCATGTGTTCCGCGAAACCCATGTGTTCCGCGAAACCCCTGTGTTCCGCGAAACCCCTGCGGTCCGCGAAACCCCTGTGTTCCGCGAAACCCCTGCGTTCCGCGAAACCCCTGTGTTCCGCGAAACCCCTGTGTTCCTCGAAACCCCTGTATTCCTCGAAACCCCTGTGTTCCTCGAAACCCCTGTGTTCCACGAAACCCCTGTGTTCCGCGAAAACCCTGTGTTCCGCGAAACCCCTGTGTTCCGCGAAACCCCTGTGTTCCGCGAGGCCTAAATAGGGGCTCCACCAACTACTGGAATGAGCTAAAAGGCCACCAGAGGAATTACTGTGTCTAATATGAAAAAAAAAAAATACTTGCATTAAGTGTAATTGTATTAATTAGTTTGGATCAGCCGTCGACTGTTCCATGTGGCTAAACTAAATCTGTCCGATAGAAATATTTTTACAATTTTTTTGTGTGTGGATCTTTTAGCTTTCTCTGAACCATCTGTTAAAGGTGAGGGAATAAGGGGGGTATCATGGTGAATGTTTACATGATCGTTTTTTAAAGGCATAAAAAAATGTTTTAACTCAGAGCTCAAGATTTCTCAAGGGGGCTAATTCAACTTATACCACCACACCTTTCGAGTATGGTTTCTTTCCCTTCAAGAGACCAAACAAAATAATTAATTAACAATTATAAGACTTCGTCTTCGAGTCCGAAGATTAATGAGGAATGCAGTATTTCCCATGGCTACGCAATCCCCCAGCTGTGACCTACATATTTTGTCACATAGCGAAAGCTTATCCATTACCAATAGCTAATTAACTAATTGGTTACTTTTTAAAATTGATTTTTGAGGTCAGGTAAAAGAAATAATTGTGCAAACTTGCTGCTTAATCCGAGATTAGGTGTGGGAGAAATATTGTGTACAAACTTTTTACCACACAGACTTTGTAAAAATAAACAAAGCGTTTCGCTAGATCAGCGGTTCTCAACCTTTTAAGCTCGGCGACCCCTCTTTACAATCCCACACTCTGCAGCTACCCCCGTCCCCCGCTCAGACACACAGCAATAGCAGAATAGACAAAACTATTCATTTTTTCGATGGTCTCTGGCAACCCCTGGCAAATCGTCAATCGACCCCTCAAGGGGGTCGCCACCCACAGGTTGAGAACCCCTGCGCTAGATACTCAGAATATGCAAAGTGTTTCGTTAAAGAAAAAAGGTTTGAGAAACACTGACCTAGAAAATAAAGAGCACTAGACGAAAATCGGCCGCAAAGTCTGTATTGAGGGTGTAGAGATTTGTTGAGGTGAAGCCATCCTCTTGCTCCACTGGACGTCTTAAAACCATGGGAAGCGTGGTGCGCTTGAACTTGGCTTGTCTTGGCTACCTAGAAGGGGGCTCGAGGTTCGACACCCGACTCGGTTAGAGTTGCGTTTACTGAGCGCCTAAAGACAGCACGGAAAACCAACTCCTAGATACCCCCTCCCCCCCACCGGTCCATAAATGAGATTGGACCAAAAGCGCTCTGAGCATGCTATAAGCATGAAAGCAGCGCTATATAAAAGCCATAATACTAATAATGGCTTTCAAGATGCATTACTGGTAGACCGTCTGACGTAGAAGTTAAGCGCTTGGCAACCGAACCGAAGGTGAATAGAGGTATTTTTTTTTAATTTCGGGATCTTTAGGGCGCCTCTAAGTCGATCTCTAGTGGATACCAGACATTAGATAAGTACAAGGCGGTTAGTTGTCGTGCTGGCCACATGACACCCTCGTTTAACAGTAGGCCACAGAAACAGATGGCCTTTACTTCACTACCCCATAGAGCGCAGGCTCTGAAAAAGGAGGAGGGGCGTTTCCTATGTCTTGCCATTATGGACTGCACAGTACAATACATTAGGCCTGCATGTGTGTACATCTATGTGACCAGGTTGTCACAATCAGTCGGACACACAGTCGATTTACTTTTTGGGCAGGGAGAATGTGTAACTATTTTAGTGTCAAGATAAATCTACGTACATGCTTGACTAATCAATCAATCCTTCTTCCCTAGTGCTATTAGAGCATGGAATGGGTTGCCTGAGCTTGCCAGGAAAACCAGTGACTTGGCAGAATTTAAGTTATTGGCTAATATGCATGACGCGTAGGACGTAATCATCTTCTTTTTTGAAGTAACGTCTGTATTATATAAGATAATCGTACCAGTGTGTTATTTTCTTGTCTGGCTACACAAATACAACAAACACTATTACATAACGCGCAATGAGCAAAAATATCTCCGGGTGGTCTTGTAATCTTCTACTACATACATATAGTACACAAGGCCTACATGTGTCTATCTGGCCAGGTTGTTAAAATCATTCGGGCACAGTCAATTTACTTTTTTGGGCAGGGAGGATGTGGATTAGGATGTTTTTTCTCTAGAGTTGGTTGTCCTAATGACTTTAGGTGTATATATAGGCCTAACTGTAGATTTTGACCTAGATCTCAGTAGTAAGTCTAAAGACTAGAGTCAATTATACGCTTCGGCTTCACCAAAGGTTGAAGCTATAAAAAGGGTGCACTTGATGTTCCTGCAGTTAATAAATTATTGTTTGCGTAAATGAATTTATTAAAACCACTATATATGACCTAAGACGCTTATCAGATTCCCACTATAAACTAACAGAAATTAAACACTACCATGTGACTGAAAAAAAATTGGAATAACCCTAATGGACCTCATTCACCAATCGTAAACAAACAACATTTAGTCACGTGATCTTATTGATAAAAGAACAAAAAAAAAAACTGTCACGTGACAACCATCATGAATTAAACATGAGACCGTAAATTATTATAAAAGAGATAGAGCACCACGTGTCTAAATGTTGTTGTTTTTTTTGATAATCCAAGATGTTGGTATCACATGACCAGAAAACAGGGGTGTGCGTTTCAACCGCTACCACATGTTGAAAAGTTTTTAAAAATTTAATTGAACTTTTTAGTTGGTAAATAAAAAAAAAATCAATTAAACTACGATTTTAACAATTTTTTTGTTTAGTTAAACTTTGGCCTTAATTAATTTTTTTTTAGTTGAACTAATAGTTTCTAACTTTTTAGTTAACTTTTTCCCATCACTAATTGTTACATGCTATCTTTCCAGACAGTGCAATGCTCCTCCTCCAACTCGGGGCGGCCTCTATTGCTACGGTGACGAAAACAGCTCCATTGCAGGGGACTGCAAAGAAATCTGTGAAATGAGTACGTGCTATGACATATTTCATTCAATTTAACTCTTTCTCTCCTAACTGACGATACCAACGTCGATTCCACCAGAATGTGGTAAATAATTACGGAGAGAAAGAGTTAAAATTATACAAGGTGCACTCTGGGATGGGTTGACGTGCCTGAGGGGCTCCCCCCTCGATGTGGAGTTTCCTATGTTAGCAACATCCCATGACACAAAAATGTGGGGCCCAGCAGGTATCACTCGCCCAGCTCTTCAAGTACTGTTAAGGCTTGTCAAATTTTATTAAAAATACTAATAGAGAAAGGAATACACTGTCCATCTGGCCAAAAGTTTGTACACGCTATTTTTCCGACACCCAATCTCAACAAGATGAAATTTTGCACAATAATTTCTTTTTCCTGACTACACAAGAATCAATTTAAAAAAAATATAACCAATTTGTTAATGAACTATTGGTAATACATTACTATATTTGGTATCTCAAACAAGGGAAAGAACTAAAACGTAACTGAAGTGGTGGTATAAGCTGAATAAGTCCCCTTTATGTGTTAGACTTAGTGAAACCAACTGGATATAAAAAAAGTAGATAACTATACAATTTTTATAGACGCTTCGCTAGCAGAGTGGTTACCGCGTTGGCTTGAGAAGCCTTAGAAAGCCTTAGCCCACTTCAAAATTCATGTTACCTTTTTTAAAAAAAAATTATTAAAAAGCAATCACCCAGACACCCCCGTTCCTTCTTCTACTATCCAACTAGTCCAGATAAGTGATAGGATCATAGAGAATTTAGTACTCTAAACGCCTGAAATTGCGATAGACAAAATATTTGGTAGATCTAGATTTGGACTAAATCTATTACACATGTTATGACATGGCTGATTCAAACGAATTGATACTTATTAATATAAGCTGTTTTTTTTTTTGTTTTTTTTAAAGTATTTTATTTTTTATTTTGCTTGTTTTTTTTGTAAAGGTTTTTTTTAAGAAAATCTTTTCATTTCAATCTATCAAGTATCGGAAGATTAGGTCATAAATATTTGATATGTAGGCTAGCAAAAAAGAACTTAAACACCTCAAAATAAACCTTGTTCTCAATCTGTTGTTCCAGGTCACGGAAGCTGGGGGCCCTGGAGTGAGTGGACTTGTACAAAGGACTGTTCCTTTCTTAGCGGTATTAGGATACGGTAAGCAAAATATCCTATGCAAATTACCCACACCAGTTTTCATGTTATAAATACTTTATAATAAAATTTAACATTTAGAACAGAGGATCGTGGTGTAGGAATTACCTACATATTGAATATCTTGTTTATTTGAAACTTAAATCTACCCTTAACGAACAGTATTTGGTATCTCTGAAGCGCCCTCCCAAGTCACATCAACCCCAAAGTGCAACCATGGCCTTATGATATGATCCCGGGGATGAATATATTAAAGTTAATCTAATTAACTAATGTCCAATTTAAGTACTACTTACTTGTATTTGCGTTCAATAAATCTTAGTAGCTAATTACTGTACATTTTTGTAAATTGGCTAACTTAATTAAACGTTGTTTTTTTTATTGAATATGAAGAACATTACTAGGGTTAGGGGGGCTGTGTATGACAATGGACTACGGTTAGTGGGGCTGTGTATTAGGGGGGCTGTGTATGACAATGGACTAGGGTTAGGGGGGCTGTGTATGACAATGGACTAGGGTTAGGGGGGCTGTGTATGATAATGGACTAGGTTGTTATTAGATCATTTCTTGTCTTTGCGTTGTTTTTTTACTACAGTACACACAATCGCAGTTATTGCATTGTTCTGGTTGTTTTTTTTTTAATTGGATTTGAAAACTTTTAGTTAGTAATG
Source organism: Biomphalaria glabrata (assembly GCF_947242115.1). Taxonomy (NCBI): domain Eukaryota; kingdom Metazoa; phylum Mollusca; class Gastropoda; family Planorbidae; genus Biomphalaria; species Biomphalaria glabrata. The sequence continues at coordinate 23,605,368 of NC_074728.1, read as the reverse complement.
AAACCATTGGGTCTACATTTCAATTTATGCAGAGGCGTAGCTAGCGTGCTGAAAGGGAGGGTGAGAATTTGAAAATTCCCCCGGGCCCCCACCTGAGAGGGGACCCCAAATGAGTATCTTTTACATTAAATATTAAGCAAAATGCAGGGATCAAGCCCCTCCTCCTGGTCCCCAAATGATGACAAATTTCTAGCTACGCCACTGAATTTATGTTTGATAATGACAAAATGCGCAGTGATTTCTTGACTTTGTCCAGACATGAAGACAGAAAAATAATAGTGTAATACTGATCATTTTTATAGGACATCGATAATTCTGAGCCTTGGATCATATAGACCTGTTTTTTTTTTTCACATGGTATCACATCAGGGCTAGTGTTGTCATTGTGTCTGTTTGTTCATAATAACTTAATTTTGTTTTAAATAGAAAAAGGAAGTTAAGCCTTGCAGTATTGACATATATGGCAGTGATTTTGTAGTTGTTCCCATGAGATAAGCTTTGTTAAAAAGTTTTTTTTTAATAAACATTTTGCTTGTTTCATAACTTTTAAAAAAAAACTATTTTTAACAGGACTTGCTCTAATCCAGCTCCATCTAGGAACGGTTCCCACTGTGAAGGGGCCCATATTCTAGAGCGTGATGACAGCAACTGCATTAGAAAGTGTACAAAAAGTAAGTCAATACAAATAGCAAAAAGTGAGGATTTAATCTGTGGAAGAGGAAGATCTGAGGCTGAGTCGAATACTGTCGATCTTATAACGTTATTTCATTCCTAATTACCGGCTTGTCCTGTTAATGTATTCAACTGTGTAAGTGGTAGGTCTACTTTGCGATTTGTTCTGATTAAAGGGTGATCCGATTAACCGGATTGTGAAGTATCTACACATTATGGAAGCATGTGTTTTCTTATCTTATCTTATATAATACAGACGTTACTTCAAAAAAAGAAGATGATTACGTCCTACGCGTCATGCATTTAGTCACTGGTTTTCCTGGCTAGCTCAGGCAACCCATTCCATGCTCTAATAGAACTAGGGAAGAAGGAGTATTTGTACAAATTTGTCCTAGCATATGGGACGAGGAATGTGCCTTTATCTTTTGTGTCTTTTGGAGTTTTCTGTTGACGTTATTGATACATTTGCACCTTTTTACAAAGCGTATATCAACTCACTCTGTTAGTCTGTCTGTGTGTCTGTCTGTGTATCTGTTGGTATGGCAAAAAGTTTGTACACGTTATTTCTCGGACACCCAATCTCGGATCAAGCTGAAATTTACACAATTATTTCTTTTACCTGACTACACAAAGATAAAAAATAAAAATTTATCAATTAATTAATTAACTTTTGGTAATAAATTACTTTGTTTGGTATCTCAAACAAGGGAAAGAAATAATGCTTTACTGAAGTAGTGGTATTAGTTGAATTAGTCCCCTTTATGTTAGGCAGCCGTCTCAGACTCAGTGAACATAAACATAACAATAGAGACAATAGATAACTATACGATCCTCAATGTTCATAGACGCTTCGCTAGCAGAGTGGTTACCGCGTTGGCTTGAGAAACCTCATAAGGCTTTATACCACTTCAAAAATTCAGGTCGTTTTCTTTTTGAAAAAAAAAAAAAAAATTAAAAAGCGATCACCCAGATACCCCGTTCTTTCTCCCCGTTTCCAACTGGTCCAGAGAAGTTATTGGATCATAGCGTATTGAGAAGGCTCAAAGTACAAAACATTGCGATAAACAAAAACAATGGTATAAAAGTATTTCTAATCGTACATATTTATTATTGTTAGTCTAGATCTATTACAAATTTAATAACATGACTGATTCTAAACGAATTGATACTGTTGATATGGTGCGCAAAGGTGCACGCGTTCAATATAATAAAGTATCATTCTCCGCCATGACACTAATGGTTGTTGTTTGTTTATTGCTGACTGTGAACCTAGATCTTAATTAACATGGTGGCAGCGGTGGACACCATCAATCCAATGGAAAGGCTGAGTCAGCAGTTAAAATTTTGAAGAACATAATGAAGAAATCTAGAGAATCAAAGTCAGATGCTTATGAAGCTCTTCTGGAATTTAGAAATACTCCAAGGCAAGACACAAATCTAAGCCCAGTTCAGATGTTTTTTGGTCGGATGACTCGAACACTGATACCAAACAAAAGGAGTAACATTAAGATTTCTACATGTTAAGAGAACATTATGAGAAGGAAAGAAAAACGTCAGATGAGTGTAAAAACATCTTACGATAAGAGGTCAAGAAATTTAAGTAAGCTGAGAACTGGACAGATGGTCTATTTCCAATCTCCTAATGACCCTACATGGAGACGTGGAAGAATCCAGTCTCAAGTCAATCAGAGAGCTTACATTATTCGAGGTGACAATGGTGCAGTGTACCAAAGAAACAGGGTATATATTAACCCGAACAGAGAAACAGAAGAATATATATTCCCCGATACTGATGCCAACTTACAGGACAATAGAACTCATGATCAACACGTTCGCCACTCATCAAAGGATCAGTTGAAGAAACCGACAAGACTCAATGACTATGTGTCTTAATGAACTATTGAATGTTGATTTTTAAATGTGATATGTTTCATATTCATTGAAGCGTATATATGAATGTTATGTTTAGTTGTTTATGTTGTGGTGGTTTTGTTTTATTTTTGTTTTATGATACTCCCCGAAATGGGTTTTTTTATATTTTTTTTTTAAAGAAAAGGGGATGTTGATATGGTGCGCAAAGGTGCACGCGTTCAATATAATAAAGTATCATTTTGCTCCGCCATGACACTAATGGTTGTTGTTTGTTTATTGCTGACTGTGAACCTAGATCTTAATTAACAGATACACATTAATATAAGCTTTATTATATAAATATATTTTATGTTTGTATTTTTGCTTGTTTTATGTTTCAGTCGCTAGAGATAGCATTCTGACGAAAATAAACAATGCTACTGATTTTATGGACAATTTGATAGGGCGTAAGTTAAACACCTATAATGATAATTGTTATTCGCATAACTGTCGAGCAGAGAGGTTCGAGTTCGAGTCCTAAAGATGGTGCCATGATTTGTATTCCATGGTGGGTGGTCTGGACATCACCAAGGTTTGACCAGGTCATAAGTTGGAGAAAGTTAAGTCGTTGGGATGATCCCGCAATAACTTTTGTAGTCATTGGTCAAGAGTCAAATAAGTTCATCATTATCTCTGCTTGGAGTACAAATACTGAAAGAGAAACGGTAATTATTTTTATTTTAGTTTTCGTGAACACGACAGTACTGGAGCTATAGAGCTGTATAAGTGAAAGTCGATTAGTAAAGCTCAATTAGTTGTACTACTGAAGCTCTGTTAGTAAACTTGTATTAGTGATTTTCTGTTATTGAAAAAGTTAAAAGTAAAGCTCCTCTCTCAGATCTTACGATCTATAGGGCAGATGATGTAAAGGTAATTTGCTTCGGTAGCCCACGGGTCAATGAGGGTGTCATGTGGCCAGCACAACGACCAGCCGTCTTTACTTTTCTCCAACTAATGTTAACTAATTTGCGTTCGGTGGATTCAGAGTCGCCCAAAGATTATAAATCCCAGTCATCAGCAGGATTCTAATCCGATTCGAAAATTATTTTATTAAACTCTTCAATGAATGCATAAACACCCGAAGACATTTAGTCCGTTCAAGATAAATATTTCTCGTTATCTAGAGAATTTAAATTTATCTTGAATTTTTTATCTTGAAAAATTATAACAGTCAAAACTAGAGTTTTCCTGGTGTGGCCAACGAGATAGTTATTCTTTTTCCAAATATAAAAACTATCAAATTTCTAGGAAAATGGTTAGAGCCGTTTTCGAGATCCGTGTCCAGGTTCCAGGTTAATGAGGCTGCCTGGTCGTGCGGTTTGCGCTCTGGACTGTCGTTAGGACTTATCGATGGTCCCGGGTTCAAACCCTGCTCGCTCCCATCCCCCGTCGTCCTGCCGGTGGTTTGGACTAGGAAGTAAATTATCTTCAACTCTGAACATCCGAAACATGCAAAACATTTTATCTAACAAACCCAGAAGACTTCCCCCCTCACCTGGTTTCCACGAGCTTGCGAGTTGAATAGAGGTATTGTAAAAAGAAAGTATTATAACAGAAAAAAATGCGCAATTATTTATGTGAAGAGGGGCGATTATCTTTTTTGAATCACATGTGAAGTGGTACTTTCGTAAATGGTAGGCTTAACCCCACTTGTCAACTGTTTCATATTATAATTTAAGGACCCGGCACCTGGGGTGAATGGACAGAGTGGTCATGTGTCAATACTTGTGGTCACAAACCTATGTGGAGGCACAGGTAAGGACATCCAAAACATAAGAACCAACATAAGAACGAACATAAATACTAACATTACTACAGAACAAAACTACAGAAAAAAACAACCCGTGACATACTTACGAACATAGCTACGAACATAGCAACAAACATTATTACGAACATAACTAAGAATATAAGTATGTACATAGCTACGAACATGACTACACACATGACTACGAACATGACTACTAACATGACTACTAACATAACTACTAACATAACTACTAACATGACTACCAACATAACTACGAACATGACTACGAACATAACTACGAACATGACTACGAACATAACTACTAACATGACTACTAACATAACTACGAACATAACTACTAACATAACTACGAACATAACTACAAACATAACTACTAACATAACTACGAACATAACTACAAACATAACTACGAACATAACTGCGAACATAACTACGAACATAACTACGAACATGACTACTAACATGACTACTAACATAACTACGAACATAACTACTAACATAACTACGAACATAACTACGAACATAACTACGAACATAACTACGAACATAACTACGAACATAACTACAAACATAACTACGAACATAACTGCGAACATAACTACGAACATAACTACGAACATGACTACTAACATGACTACTAACATAACTACGAACATAACTACTAACATCATTACGAACATGACTACGAACATGACTACGAACATGACTACGAACATGACTACGAACATCACTACGAACATGACTACGAATATGACTACGAACATGACTACGAACATATATAATATTCCGTCCACACTTGTAAGTCAATCCCTTACAACCGTTTCTCGAGTCTACATTTGGTTTTACTTTATCCAAGAGGTCGACACTGCGGTAAAACAAAAAGCTATGAGCATTAGTATGAATATAACCAGCAGAGCTTTGAAAATATCTACAAACTGAGCTGTGAACATAACTTCGATTTTAAAATCGAATATAACCGAGAACAGAGCTACGAACATAGTTTCGAAATTAAGTCTGACAATGTCTACTAACCAAGCAACGAACAAAGCTCTTAACAAAACTACGATCATAACTTCGAATATAGCTACGCCCAGCTCCGAGCATAACTAGAAACACAACAACATAGCTACTAACATAACTTCACACAACATAAAGCAGAGCTATGGCACCCCTGTAATAATGCAGTGAGTACCGAGTCACATAGTCACTATTGCAGACTCCTTGGCCCACCAGGGAGGGCAAATTCCACCCACTGGATAGGCTGTAAGTTTTCATTATGCTCTGGCTATAATTCAAAAAATAGAAATGGAAAAGAGGTTTGAGGACGACCTGACAAGTCCTAAAAAGAGAGTGGAGTGTGGACGCACATGAGGCGCCCTGACCGCACTTCCCTGTTGAGAAGGCTGTCCATGCCTGAGCAAGCTATTATAGCACAGTGCAGGACAGGCCACTGTCCGTTTGTTTCATATTTCTCACGGCTATGGCCAAATTTCGATTCACAGTGCCCCCGCTGCGGGGAAGCAGAGGAAACCGTGCCTCATATTCTGTTTGACTGCCCCAGACTTGATGATCTCAGTCTCGACAGGTCTGGGAAACCAAAACTTCTCGACCTGTATGGTGACATGTATGCACTATGCAAGACAGCAGGGTTTCTGTCCAGGGCTTTTGCAAGAGAGGATTTGAGCCTCTCAAGCCCTCACTCAAATGATGAAGATGACTAACAAAACTAACAAAAAACTATGATCATAACTGCAAAAATATCTGCATACATAACTACAAACATAACTACAATTATAACTACGAACATAACTACGAACTTAATTACGAACATGTCTACGTTCTGTTCCCTCTTATGGAACACTGGGAACCAGGACGATCAAGTCAAGTAAGTCAAGTCATAATTAACTCTATAGTATTTCTTGTTTACATCTCATTAATAAGCCAAAAACTATTTCTCAGGAAATGTGACAAACCAGCGCCTGTCTTGGATGGTAACGACTGCTTCGGACCTCCTCATCAATTCACAGAGGACCTGCTCTGTTTCATCATCTGTCAAGATGGTAACGAGGCCCTTACAATAACGTAAAATATTTCTATCTAGCCAGAGCTTTGTTATAGCTGTAGCTTAAGAACAGCGTATTCAGTATCGTGTTGTAGGTGTATTTCTAATAAGAGAACTAAAGCTTATCTTATACGTAATTGTATCAGTCCGGATCGGTGGTGTAATTAAATGTTTGTTTTACATGTTTCGGATGTTCCTTCAGAGTCGAAGATAGTTTACTTCCTAGTCCAAACCTCCCGCTGGACGACGGGGGATGGGAGCGGGCAGGGTTTGAACCCTCGATCGTCGATAAATCCGAACGACAGTCCAGCGCGCAAACCGCACGACCAGGCAGCCATATGCTAATAGATCTAATAAATCTGTGCGATTGAACATATTTTTACCGATTGTTTTTGCTAAGCGCGTCATGCTGTTAACTGTCTCAATTCGCTATGATCGTATCACTTGTCTGAACCAGGTGAAAGAAGGTGCATTTATAAAAACAAAAGGTGGACGACCTGAATTTGAACTCGAGAGCTAAGGCCTTCTCAGCGCTGTCTTCTTCTTCGTTCTCATTTTACACGCCGGAGGGTTCAGATCAGTAATCCTATATCTGAGATAAGCCGCGCAGTGGTTTCCAGATCAGGCAGTTCTCCGTATAGTTTTTCTTCTAAGGACGATTTTGGGGCCAGAATCTTGTTCGGCCCTCTTGATATAGTATGTAGCTTTGATGGACATAGTCAGCATTCTCTGGGGATGCTCCGCAAGGGCAGGTTTCGTTATTCCCGACTTTTAGCTTCCGGAACATCTGTTTCATTCTGTTGTGTCCGGTTTTGAGTCGCAAAATTAGGCGTCGGTCATGTCGAGATAGCTTATAATAGTCACCCTAATTTTTTTAAATATAAATATTTATAAACATTTTTAAAAAAGATCTAATGTTTACTTTTACTCTTTTTGCGTAGAATTTAAATCTCAAATTTGAAACAAAAAAAACAAACATATGGTAGTTTCCCTTTAAGCTCAATTTCAGTGCATAGTGTGGGACAGCATATATTGCAGACTAACAATTAACAATACTAAATCCTTAGTCTATCGGGCCTGTGTGATGAGTCATTGTGCTATTAGGAAGTAAAACATGGTCAACCTACTCATGGCAGGAAAAAAAGCTGAATGTCTTCCACCTCCGATGCCTAAGGCGGGTCTTTAAAATAAGGTGGCAAAATAAAATAACCAAGTAGGACATCGGCTGTGTTATCAGCCTTGGCTGGCTTGTTAACATTCATAGAATGCAAGAAGCTTGAATCCCACAAGACACTCTTCATGGCGATCTAACAGAAAGCAAAAGAACCGCTGTTCGTCCACTTTTTAAGAATACTGATGTACGCAAACGCGTCATGACGCTCTTCAAAATCAACACTAACAGCTGGGAAAAAGTGGCACTGGACAGATCCACATGGAGAGAGAGCATAAAGGTCCCGGATTGCAGATGGCGTACACAACAGTAGTAAAAAGAAAGGTGAAAATGCAACAGCGCCTGGTGATTATATATGCCCAACCTGTGACCGCAGCTGTGTATGAAGGATTGGCCTCTTTAGACATACAAGACGTTGCAAAGGGAAAAGATCATCTCTTGAGACGTAAAATACCACATATCTTTTTTCATATAACTACAGTGTTACGTTTAAAAACTATCTCTACTATAGATTGTCCTCAAGGGACTTGGGATTTGAATTGCTCCAAAGACTGTTCCCAGTGTTTACATGACTGCAACAAGTACACAGGAGAGTGTGATCAGTGCTTGGCGGGCTTCAAAAACCCAAACAGGTCGTGCTCAGTCGGTAAGTTATTCGCCCATAGCAGCAGGGCCGGATATAAAGGAGGGCATGCTGGGGCTACAGCTTAGGGGAATCCTCAAGAAAGGGCCCCCACATAAAGAAAAATATCATATTTCAACGGATCAGCAGCTTTAATTTTTTTTCTAAAACTTTTTTCTCCGCATTTTTTTTTACCAACCCCACTTTACATCTTACTGTTGGCAGCACTATCCGCTTATAATCTGCTCGTATTCTCCTAATAGATGTAATCCGGATTTACTACATTGCGGTCAATTCTAAAAATTGAATATTTTTTGTTAATATAATATCCAATTAAATAATTAATTTGTTTTTATACGAAGGAAAATGTAATTTAATTGTCAAAACCTTTACACAAAATTCACCAACGTCTTTTCTATCTTAGAAAGCTAAGGAAGTTTAAGATCGATAAAACAATAATTAAACTTTTTTATACAGCAACCATCAGCAGTCTAATTAACTTTGCCATCACCTGCTGGTATGGTAATACTTCACTGGCACAAAGACTTAGACTAAATAGACTAATAAAAAAACAAACATCGTATATCACTCGAACACAGCTACCATTTCTTGAAGAGCTTTTCCGTGAAAGACTCCTTTCCAAAACACTCACGATTCTTAAAGATAGCAGGCACCCATTAAACCAGTGTTACATCTGGACGAAGTGGTCGTCTCCTTTTCATTAGGACTAAAACAGAAAGATTTAAAAAAAACTCCTTCACCCCACTTTCGTTCAGAGTGTTACAAGATCATCTGTCGTTATCGAGAAGTACATAGAAGTCTAATTCATAAAGCGCTGGTTGTGTATGTGTATGTGTTTCGTGTGTGAATGTTGTTCGAATTTGCATCTATATTGTTATTGTTACAGTAGTTACGCTGAGGTTGTCAATTCTTGTCAAACTGAATTTCTATTTGATTGGATCAATAAAAATTATCTTATCTTATTTACAAGTACTCTTTTTTTATAATATGGCGCGTGCTTTTAGATATTAGAACTTTTATTCATAAGTTGATTTTTACAAAGGCTTTCGAAAAAGTGTAGGGGACTCCACAAAAATTCTACCAATATGGTGTCCATATACTTATATCCGGCCCTGCATATTAGTAAGCTAAGCATTTTTTTAGGCCTGAGAAATATTACGTGCTTTACATACCCCTTAGTCTGTTGGGGCACCATACAGGATTATTGGGGCACCATACAGGATTGTTGGGGCACCATACAGGATTGTTGGGGCACCACATAGGATCAACAGACTTAGGGATAGATAAAGGTGTGACTATTTCTGATCGGCTGATTGACTCTTTTTATTCTAGCATGCGAGATTGATGAATATGGCCACATGTGCAAGGAATCGTGCACAGACAAATGTTTAGGGGAAGATTGCATTGACAGGGTCTACGGGACGTGTCCAAGTAAGATGTGTTTGGTTATTAATGTTCTGTACTGTCCAATCCCAAGAAGAATGTAAATATAAATTAGCAAATAGAAAAGGTCCAGACAAAGGGACTAAAGTGAACTGAACAAGCTCATACAGTTATCTCTCTTTTTTAAAAACAAACCGTTTATCCCGCACTTAGATTCAAAAACTTGTGTTTGGCTTGTCTGTTCGTAGGTCTGTCTGTGCATCAAGTTTTAATATCTTTTTCTTCTTCTTGAAACTGTCAGGTAGAGTTGAGCATTCAGCTCTTGGAACTCTAGGCCAGCAAAAGTGAACAAGAGCTCTCTCTCACCGGCCTGAATGAGAACAGTGTACACTGTTCTGTCTGACAGGGTGTCAGACTCGCGGCCAGAGACCGCGTGCACCGGGACCCCTGCTATTTTCCTTTTCTATACTAGGCTAACCGTGCAGGACACGCCATTTATGTAACGGCCCCTTGAGGAACGGCGCCTGGATTCTGACAAGGTTGTGGGAGCTTTTTTACAGCTCCGCACAGTGCAATGAGGATGCTCTTGCACCCCCCTTAGGCACCCCCACGGGAGTCTTGTTTTGCTACCCTTTAGCCTAATCGTTTCCTCCTACGATCGTTTCCACCCTGGCGCCACTATGAGGCAGCGTAGCATGCCCGGGCAAGTTTTAATAAAAAAAAAAAAAAAGAGCTATTGAAATACGGAACATAATTTTGGTACGGAGCTACAAATGTGAGAGCTAATGTTAGTCCCTTAAACCAAAGTCTACTAATTAATTAATTACGTTCAAGGTACAGTGGAAGAAGCACGACGAAAATGTCGTCCAAAGAAAAGCTGGCTGGACAGTGTAAAAGAATGGACCGGCCTTTCTCTTGATATCCTACTAAGAACAACTTCTGCCAAGGGAAAATGGAGGGATTTGGAGGAAGATGATAAGGAATGCAGTATTCCCGTGGCTATGCAGCCCCAGCTGTGACCTATTTATTTTGCCACATCCGGTGCATAAATAACCATTTTCCGCCGGTGGTCTATCAAGATTTTCTTTTCGCCGTGGACATCTGTCCTCGGCAGTGGATTTATTTAGGGGCCTCAAATGTCTCTTCCTCTGTATGTGACTTCCAGCTGTTGTTTTAAACCGAACACTCTAACAAGCAAAATAAAAAAAAATCAATTAAAAAAAAATAACCTTAATTAAAGGAGAAAATCTCCGCCCTTAAAACTATATCTTTCAATAATGTACAAATTATTTATTTCATTCGATATGAACAAAATAATTAATTACTAGTAATTGATTATCTAATTGGTTCCCTTTTTTTATTGATTCAAATCTTGCCTATGTCAATGAATAATTGTGCGAAAATTCAATTAGATTAGAGAATGGGTGTGGGAGAAATAACGTGAATGAGTTGATATAAGCTTTGTAAAAATAAATATGAACATTTCTTATGTCTTTATGCTTAAATGTATTTTTTTAATTGTATTTCAGTTATAACGACATTTATGCAATACTACCACTACATGTTTTTATTCTTACCATTTGGGATCCTGTTTTTCTTAAGGTAAGAATATTTCTAAGCAGGGTTGCAACAATTTGATCATCATCATCATCGTCATCAAACTCCTTTTGAGTGAGGGCTTGTGAGGCTCAAATCCTCTCTTGCAAAAGTCGTGGACAGAAACCCTGCTGTCTTGCGTAGTGCATAAATGTCGCCATTCAGGTCGAGAATTTTGGGTATCTCAGACCTGTCGAGGCGGAGATCAGCAAGTCTGGGGCAGTCAAACAGAATATGAAGCACGGTGTCCTCTTCTTCCCCTCAGCAGGGGGCACCGTGAGTCGAAGTTTGGCCATAGCCCGTGAGAAATATGAGCCAAAAGGACAGTGGCCTGTCCTGCACTGTGCTATAATAGCTTGCTCATGCCTGGACAGTCTCCAACACGGGGAAGTACAGTCAGGACGCCTCATGCGCTTCCAGACTCCACGGGCACTCAATCCACTTTTCCATTTCTATTTTTGAATTATAGCCAGAGCGTGATGTAAACTCACGGCTTGTTCGGTGGGTGGTGTTTGCCCTCCCTGGTGGGCCAAGGAGTCTGCAATAGTGTTGCCAGTCACACCTATGCGACTCGGTACCCACTGCATTATTACAGGGGTGCCATAGCGCTGCTTTATGTTGAGTGAGGGCATGATGAGTGTCAATTGATTTAATAGGAGTTAATGTCATATTAACTCAAAGTCAACCTCACTGTAAAATGTCGGTTTGGTTTAAAAAAAAAAATACTTCGCGTTATTTCTTAGCACGATTACTTTGTTTCAAGGGAAATTAATCTAAATATATGTAGGGTTTTGTCCCCTAAGATAAATGAACATATTAATTAATTCTCCCACACCTGTCGTCGGATCAAGTTGAAACTTTAGACAATGAATTATTGTACGTAACAAAACATGAATCTATTGCACAAGTAACTTGATTATTCAATTAATTATTGATCATGGATTATTTTCTTTGATATCGAATAAGGGAAATAACTTCTACATTATTGCGTGGTGTTTTTGAACGTGCAGAGTTCTTTCCCTTAATAGCTTTTTTAAAAACAGTTCTTTTATTCTTTTATTTTGCTTATTTTTCACCAACGTTTCCTCAATCTGTGAGACCGTCCCACGTGATGTCGATTCTTTACAAAAAAACAAAACAAAACAAAAAAAACAATCAATTCCTGGTCAATGTTTTGTTTGATCTTGCTTTTGTTTTCGTCTATATTTTAGGCAATTTACAGGCATGATGGCCGGAAATCCTTGGCAAGATTTTTTTTACCCGCCGCAACGTTAGTGACATCTCAGGAAAGACGATACTAGATCTACAATGCATTTGCTGCGCTCCGCAACATGTGAAACCCCCCTTAAAGATTTTAAATGCAATAGTATATGAAAGAGAGAGAAATTGGAGAAAAAGATGCCAAGATATTTCTTTTAAAAACTGTTCTTTGAGTTTGAGAGTTCCAAGCCAGGATGAGATCAAACCACAGACTTAATTTTTTAAATGAATCATGTGTCTGAATTTAAAATAAAATAAAAGATGAACGCACGTCTTCCTCCTTTCCCTAGCCATAGACTACATAGTGCTACCTTTACTATTTTAACTGTGAATAGACCTTGTTTTTAATGATTTAACTGTTAAGGAATTTAGCTCTTGTAAAGGGAGAGTAATTCTTGAAGGATTAAGGGCGAGACATAGCCTAAATTGTGCCGATGTGTCAAAAACTCAAAACTCATAATGAGGAGATCAATGAATTAGACCGCTATCGGTAATCCATGGCAAAAACAGAATCGAATGATGACTTGGACTTCGCTGACGACGAAGGAATGACGTTGAGAGGCACCCAAAATTGGCTTCAGCGTACGCTTGGATAAGACTAAAATTATGTGAGTTGGATATAATAGGGCATCTACGTCAGTCATTCGTAGCCTGGACTACCATCTTAAGCCACATATTAAACCAAAAAAAAACCCCAGATTATGACAAGAAAACATTGCAATTTTGTCACCGTGTTAAACAATGTTAATTTCAATATAGCAAGCTTGTCATTTCTTCTTCTTCCTCGTTCTTATTGTTATGTTGGAGAGTTCATATGACTAGACCAGTACATGAGATAAACTGCGCAGTGGTTTCCAAATCAGGGAGCTCTCCATATATTTTTCTTTCTATTAGGGTGTTTTGGGGCCAGTGTCTTGTACGGGCCTCTTGGTAAAGAGAGCAGTTTTGGAGGACGTGGTCGGCATTCTCTGGTGATACTCCACATGGATAGATTTCACTGGTTCTTGAGCTTCCTGAACATATGTTGTCTCATTCTGTTGTGTCCGGGCCTGAGTCGAAAGATTAGACGTTGACCTTGTCGGAATAGCTTATAATAGACATCATCTTTCTTGTGATCTGGGTTAGATCTTGTCCATTTCTCATTTATTTCATTTACTAATTAGTTTCTTCATTTCTTCTGGATAGAGTGCAATGTGTAATTGTGAGTTTGTTCTCCCACTTGTCATTGAGTCCGAAGATTTAGTAGGAGTGCAGTGCTTCACGTGGCTACGCAGTCCCAGCTACAGCCTACATATTTTGCCACACCCAGCACAGACATAACCATTATCTGTCTGAACTCGGTTTAGTTTCCCTTTCCGCTATTTCTCGGCTGCATATTTTCTTTGTACTAAATCTCCAGCTGTCTCGTTCGGAAGCCATCTGCTGCCAAGTGCTCTCTTCTACGTAAGTTAAAGAAAGCTCGCGCCTAAACTGGTATTTAAAGCGTTTTCAAGGGGGGGGGGGGCGACCGCCTTTCAGTTCACCAAAAAGCACTTCCTTTGGCATACGACCTTCCCTAAGACGGAGTATGTGGGCTGCCCAGTGTAAATCGAGTGACATATTCTTAGAACAAAATATTATTAACAAAGAGAAATGTTTAGTTCTTTTTACATTGTTTTCAGCTTTTATATATAATAATAATAATTATCATAATTGAACACATAATGGCAGGATGTTCAACCCTATCAGAATCTGCCTACCTAGGTCGCCATGACCAAGTTACAAAGTAAAATACACCAGCACTTGACTTTGACACATATTTTGATCAGTAAAGATACTTCTTATTACAAATACTCACTACAAAAGGTTCTCGAGTCTACTGACTGACAAATTGGTAGATTTTGAAGAATACTCCTCCTTATTACAAATACTCACTACAAAAGGTTCTCGAGTCGACTGACTGACAAAACGGTAGATTTTAATCGCCCTGATCTGCTTCTCATAGATAAAAAAAGAAAAAAAAAACCGCTACCATTATTGACCTCCCCCCGTAACACTATCACATAACTTAAAAAAAACTGAGCTGGAAAAACAACGAAAATATGGGAACCTAGCCTTGGAGATTTAGCGTTTATGTAGCTATCTAAAACAATATATATATATATATACCCCATTGTGATTGTTATATCAACCGAGGGGATAATAAAAACTGACCTCACAGACACCTTCAAGGCCCTTCACATTCCTAGGAATCTCTTCACCTGTTAGAGGGCGGTACTGCTGCAGACCTGCCACATCACCGTAAAATTCCTCAGTGGAAACTCATAAAGAGACTACGATGAATTTTGTTTCCCTTTAATGAAACTCGACCCGTGCAGCGCCAGAGAATGACTACTCGTTCCTTTTCTAACTGAATAATAATAATAATAATGAAATAAATAGAGTTTTAGACACCCGTTTTAAAACACCAATACTTTGTTTTAGACACCCGTTTTAAAACACCAATACTATATTACAGCCCATCGTTTTTAAACACCAATACTTTGTTGGAAATAAATTTCACTACATACTGAGCTGTTGTGTCAGTCATGGAGCTCGTAGGACAAAAGACCTTCGAGCTAGGCCCAATTAATAAGGGATAAAAACATATGCCATCATGGAAAAGGCGTCTTGAAGACAATATTAATCAGCTGAGGAGCCAGATGGATACAATTGGACAATATCTTGGAAACAACCATTCCGCGGACAACTGTATTGAATACTGATAATTAGGCTTGTCTTCGAGTCCGAAGATTATATTCGAAAACTATACCACATTATCACCATATATATACAGACAGAGAGAAAGAAAGAGAGAGAGAGAGAAAGAAAAAATAGAGACACTTTGTTCATATCTGCTTAGGTTATTATCAACCAACTCGACTATGTTAAACTGCTCTTTATTGCATTTCATACATTCATTACTCGCCATTAAAATTGGGCAAGACCTTTTTGTACATTCCATAATGTCTTTGCTAACAGTGAATCGAAACTAACATGCAAGTGGAAACCATTCTCTCGGTTACTATTAAGTTAGTTGACTTCTGAGCCAGTGGTGTCTGAAGTGTTTGCCCTCTTCTCCTTTTTCTTGCCGTCGAGCCCGGTAGCAAGAGAGCGCATGCTTGGCTTGGATTTGGTCGACTTCATGCTTTGCTTGGATCTTGAGGTGCCGAGGCTCTTTTTGCTTGCTGTCACACCCAGATTGGATGGAGACTCCACAATGAAGGCCAGCGGATCCTCTCGCCCAGCCTGGATGTGCTTGTATCTGAAATGAAACCGGTAGTTACGTGACAATGTCATTCCAATTTTTACATTTGGGGGTCTTGCAGCGTAAGGGGAAGGTAACCCTAGAGAAAAATCGAGTTTTAGGTCTAGGATATCGATTTTTAACTATTAACATAATTAAGTAGATTAATCATTTTTCATTTCATAACAATCATTTTTATTTCTTAAATCTGTTTCTAAAACATGTTTTTTTTATGTTTTTTAAGGGCTATGAGACAAAATCTTAATAAAATTTATACTTTAAACTCATTTTTCTCAAAATGTTAGTTTTTGCACATGTCATTATGCCTTACTAGGAATTTCTCCTAAACTACTAGATAGATTTTAATGAAATTTGAAACACTTCTTAAGGACGTCATTTACTTTACTCGTACAATGATTTTTTTTCAATATTTTATTTACTTTTTTTTTAAAAGTATTTTTAATTAATATTTATCCTGTTTTTTAGATCTAAAAAATACTAAAAAGTCAAAAATGTGTAAAAAATTTAAAATACTTAAATCTTTAATTTTGACGTTGTACCAATTTAGAGGATTCTTTTTTCTTATCTTTTAATTTAATTTCATGTATTTCTGATCAATAGTTTTTACAAAATTCAGAGTTTTAATTTGTATACAATGAACAATATGGCCGCCGTTACCATGGCAACCATCATTCCAAAAACTTTTTTTAGCATTATTTATTTTAGAATATCATTATATGTTACCATAACAAATTTCAAAGGCCTAGCTTTAAAAATAACAAAAGTAAGATTTTCAGGGATACCTCCCCGTAAGTCGCCCAGAACGGTCCTGTCCAGTAGAAAGGTGCTCAGGCTGTTTTAGCACAGTGCAGCCTCTGTCCCGTCGGTTCGATATTTGCACACTTTAGGCCAAATTTTAAATCACAGAGTACCCCGCAGCCAGAGGCGGACTTAGCAGTACGCAAGGCCCCGGGCGAGTTTCATATGTACATACCATAGCCGTAGACTACATATACCGTACCACATTACGCTAACGGGTAGTCCGCCTCTAATGACGTAGGTCTTATTATTGTAAAAAAAAAGTACGATTGGTTGTACTATTGGTTGTATGACAATATTTTCGTATTGTGTTGTAATTCTGTAGGCAGGGGCGGACTGGCTATATGGGCATTCGGGAAAATGCCCGGTGGTCCGGTACCTAAATGGGCCGGTAAAGCCACATAAAAGGCCTCACGAATGTCGCTATAGAACGTATTAAATTTTGAAAGGTTTTATAGCATTTTGTTGCAAAAGGGACCCTCTGAGCGTCGTGTTTAAAAAACAACTTTAACAGACTCTTACAGTATAATGCTACTTTTATCTTATCACATTTTCCGAAATAATGTAGGCTAATAGCCAACAGCCGTAGTAGGCTTCACCCTTGAAAGGGCCTCTACATAAGTTATCCATTACAAAGAAACATAACGCTTGTATCTCGTATAAAGATATAGAGTTCACTGTGTGCATGGGTTCAGTTATCAATACATTATCAAATTGATTTTTTAGGATAAGTAGAACTAGAATTGGATGCCCATTATATGATATTCAAGCTTGGGGCCGAATGGTATAGAAATGCCGGGGCCGATTTTTATAGCCAGTCCGCCCCTGTCTGTATGTAAGATTTTGTCCCTATTCCTCTAATATTGATTAAGTGACCTTTAATCAACATGCACAAACAAGATGGATGACTGCTGGTAGTGCGGTTTGCGCGCTGGACTATTCGATGGCCCGGGTTCAAACCCTGCCTGCTCCCATTCCCATGTCGCACTGACGGAGGTGTGGACTAGGAAATAAATTCTCTCCAAATGAGAATCCGAAACATGGAAAACATTTTACAAGAAAAAAAATTTCTGCTATCGGGGAATGTGACGGTTGCCCCACTCCCCATACCCTAAGGTCGCCTCTGCCCGCTGCGAAAAGAAAACGGAAACTACGTCACTTTAGTGTCGGCCGGCCCAGACTGGCCGGATTCCGTCCTAACATCTCCCGGAAACCTATTTCTCTTGACTTGTATGCATTAGTCCAGGGGAGGGAATTTAAGCCTCATAAGTCTCCCTAGTCATAGAGTTGAATAAGAAGATTGATGCCGTCAATATTGATTCCCAAAAGTGTTATGTCATGGGGCGTGGTGGCTGAGTGGTTCAGCGCTCGGATTCTGAACCGGGGGTCCAGGGTTCCAATCCTGGTGAAGACTTACATTTTGAATTTCGGGATCTTTGGGCACCTCTGAGTCCGCCCAGCTCTAATGGGTACCTGACAGTAGTTGGGGAAAAGTAAAGGCGGTTGGTCGTTGTGTTGGCCACATGACACCCTCGTTAACCGTAGGCCTCAGAACCAGATGACCTTTACATCATCTGTTCTACAAATAACAAAGTCTGAAAGGGAAACTTTGCCTCATCTTTTATATTATACTTTAACTTATTAGTTGCTTTAGGAATAAATAAATTACAGCTTTTATATAGCGCTACTTTCATGCTTATGTATAAATACCAGTATGATACAAGGTATAAATACAAGGCTGACAAACTCGCTAAATGTGGAAGAACAAACACACAATTCACACAAACACACAATTCACGCAAACACATCTATCCAGAAGAAATGAAGAAACTAATAGTAAATAAAATAAATGAGAAATGTACAAGCTCTCATCCAAATCACAAGAAAGATGATGCCTATTATAAGATATCCCGACAAGATCAACGTCTAATCTTTCGACTCAGGACCGGACACAACAGAATGAGACAATATATGTACCGGAAGCTCAAAATCGGAACCACTGAAATCAGCTCATGCGGAGTGTCACCAGAGAATGCTAAACATGTCCTTCATAACTGCAATCTTTACCAAGAGACCCAAACTAAACACTGGCTGCAATACACCCCAATAGAAAGAAAACAATATGGTGAGCCTCCCGATTTGGAAACCACTGCGCAGTTCATCTCATATATTGGTCAAGTCATATGAAGGCTCCAGCATAAAATTAGAACGTGGAAGAAGAAGAACATATAAATACAGGAAGGTTTTTAATTCATTGCTAGTCAATTGGGCCTCCAATTACCTAAAGCCGGCCCTGAGTATGGCGTTTTTTAATCTTTTTTAATGTGACATACATGTTTTCCACCTTGAGTCGAAGTTCATCTTGTACATCAGTAATGGGAAAAACTACGTGTGTGTAGTACGTCATTAAATGAAGTTATGACCAACTCAATGCTCTGAGGTGGCTAAGAGGTTAAGCACTTGGCTTCTGAACCTGGTGTCCTGGGTTCGAAACTCGGAGAAGACTGGGATTTTGAATTCCGGTATTTTTAGGGCGTCCCTGAATTTACCCAACTCTAATGGGTACCTGACTTTAGTTGGGTTAAAGTAAAAGCTGTTGGTCGTTGTGCTTGCCACATGACACCCTGCTCGTTAACCGTTGACCGAAGAAACAGATGATCTTAACATCATCTGCCATATAGATTGTAAGGTCTGAAAGGGGAAACTTTACTTTTATTTTCATCACAAGCTGTATTGACAGGACAAACATGTACAATTGAGTCTCAGAACTGGACACAACAGAATGAGATATCACATTCCTCGGAAGCTAAACATTGTGACAAGTGAATCTTGACCAAATACAAAAACAAAATTTAATAAAATACTCAGAAATAAACAAAGATAAAGGCACATTCCTCGTTCCTAATGCTAGGACAAATTTGTAGATATGCTCCTTCTTCCCTAGTGCTATTAGAGCATGGAATGGGTTGCCTGAGCTAGCCAGGAAAACCAGTGACTTGGCAGAGTTTAAGTTATTGGTTACCATGCATGACTAGATGCATGACGCTTAGGTCGTAATTATCTTCTTTTTTTGCAGTAATGTCTGTATTATATAAGATAAACAAAATAGAGTATCACCAGACAATGCCGACCAAGTCCTTCAAAGCGGCATGCTCTATCTAGCGCTTAGAACTAGACACAGGCCCCGAAACGGCCCTTTAGAAGAAAAACTATATTGAGTTCTGCCAGATCTAGACATCACCGCGCAGTTAAACTGTTTGACTTATCGTCTCAACCAGTTTACATAAGGACTAAAATGAAGAGGAAGCCCATTGAGTCTATTGTACCCATAAATCGGGAATCGAACCAAAGCCCTCTTAAGTAGCGATTCATTCCATTCGTTGCATATTTCTTATAACTGACCATTTATTTGATGTTTCCTTCAATCAAAGGAACACATACGCACACATACACGCACATACACTACTCTCACCTGAGAAATAAGAGAATCATTATGGGCGGAAACAGAAGCAGCAGAAGTGTCAGCCACATGACATTCGATCTTTCTAGAACAGGGCGAGGGGAAAAAAAAAGCACATTAGTAATATTGAGACATTCAGTTTGAGTGATTTCTAAATATATCCTCTTGTTGTGTCTGGGGTAACAAAATACATGGGGGCACCCATCGCACACCAATCTTACTGACCTCCCCTTCAAATGTCAGGTACA
Organism: Biomphalaria glabrata; assembly: GCF_947242115.1. Lineage (NCBI taxonomy): Eukaryota > Metazoa > Mollusca > Gastropoda > Planorbidae > Biomphalaria > Biomphalaria glabrata. Next base: position 23,585,107 of record NC_074728.1, on the reverse strand, counting down.
ACAGCTATCGGGTTAATACGAAAGCTATTTACAACAAATTTCAGGTAAAATGTCAGGCATATCAAATGCTAATATTAAACAAATGAATAGCAGCCATCAGGGACCAAGTTTTTAAGAGAGAAAGTAGTGAATTAAAATGCTACGAAAATAAGGGAATTCAACGACCGAGGCTCGAACCAATGACTCTGGAAACGACACCACCGCCTAGAGATAACGCAATAAGCGAACTTAACCTCCAGAGGTTACATAAGGACAAAAATGAAGATCAAAAGCCCATTGAGTCAATTTAGAGGTTAAGGATGGCTGCCTGGTCGTGCGGTTTGCACGCCGGACTGTCGTTCGGACTTATTGATGGTCCTGGGTTCAAACATTGCCCGCTTCGATCCCCCGTCGTCCTGCGGGAGGTTTGGACTAGGAAGTAATAATCTTCAACTCTGAAGGAACATCCGAAATAAGTAAAACATATTTTACAAGATCGCTTAGTGCGTTATCTCTAGGCGGTGGTGTCGTTACCAGAGTCACTGGTTCGAGCCTCGGTCGGCGCAGTCCCTTATTTTCGTAGCATTTCAATTCACTACTTTCTCTCTTAAAAACTTGGTCCCTGGTGCTGCTTGCCATTCATTTATGTTTAATATATGTATGTATCACATTTGTTTAAGCACCTAGCTTCAACTCGATGTTTAATATCAAATGCTTAGCAACAATACAGTCAGATATAAATAATGTCAACTACAAAAAAAAAACACAACAAAAGGTAGATATAGCTATAGTCAGGTAAAACGAATGTCATGTATGAAAAATGTCAGGTATAATTAAATAACATGTACAACAAACGTCTGATAAGCATATGCCAAGTATGGCTAATGTCAAGTATAACTATATTAGGTATAATCAATATATGTCAGGTATGGCTAATGTCAAGTATAACTATATTAGGTATAATCAATATATGTCAGGTATGGCTAATGTCAAGTATAACTATATTAGGTATAATCAATATATGTCAGGTATGGCTAATGTCAAGTATAACTATATTAGGTATAATCAATATATGTCAGGTATGGCTAATGTCAAGTATAACTATATTAGGTATAATCAATATATGTCAGGTATGGCTAATGTCTAGTATAACTATATTAGGTATAATCAATATATGTCAGGTATGGCTAATGTCTAGTATAACTATATTAGGTATAATCAATATATGTCAGGTATGGCTAATGTCAAGTATAACTATATTAGGTATAATCAATATATGTCAGGTATGGCTAATGTCTAGTATAACTATATTAGGTATAATCAATATATGTCAGGTATGGCTAATGTCAAGTATAACTATATTAGGTATAATCAATATATGTCAGGTATGGCTAATGTCAAGTATAACTATATTAGGTATAATCAATATATGTCAGGTATGGCTAATGTCAAGTATAACTATATTAGGTATAATCAATATATGTCAGGTATGGCTAATGTCTAGTATAACTATATTAGGTATAATCAATATATGTCAGGTATGGCTAATGTCTAGTATAACTATATTAGGTATAATCAATATATGTCAGGTATGGCTAATGTCAAGTATAACTATATTAGGTATAATCAATATATGTCAGGTATGGCTAATGTCTAGTATAACTATATTAGGTATAATCAATATATGTCAGGTATGGCTAATGTCAAGTATAACTATATTAGGTATAATCAATATATGTCAGGTATGGCTAATGTCAAGTATAACTATATTAGGTATAACCAATATATGTCAGGTATGGCTAATGTCAAGTATAACTATATTAGGTATAATCAATATATGTCAGGTATGGCTAATGTCTAGTATAACTATATTAGGTATAATCAATATATGTCAGGTATGGCTAATGTCAAGTATAACTATATTAGGTATAATCAATATATGTCAGGTATGGCTAATGTCAAGTATAACTATATTAGGTATAATCAATATATGTCAGGTATGGCTAATGTCAAGTATAACTATATTAGGTATAATCAATATATGTCAGGTATGGCTAATGTCTAGTATAACTATATTAGCTATAATCAATATATGTCAGGTATGGCTAATGTCAAGTATAACTATATTAGGTATAACCAATATATGTCAGGTATGTCTAATGTCAAGTATACCTATATTAGGTATAATCAATATATGTCAGGTATGGCTAATGTCAAGTATAACTATATTAGGTATAATCAATACATGTCAGGTATGGCTAATGTCTAGTATAACTATATTAGGTATAACCAATATATGTCAGGTATGGCTAATGTCAAGTATAACTATATTAGGTATAATCAATATATGTCAGGTATGGCTAATGTCTAGTATAACTATATTAGGTATAATCAATATATGTCAGGTATGGCTAATGTCAAGTATAACTATATTAGGTATAATCAATATATGTCAGGTATGGCTAATGTCAAGTATAACTATATTAGGTATAATCAATATATGTCAGGTATGGCTAATGTCAAGTATAACTATATTAGGTATAATCAATATATGTCAGGTATGGCTAATGTCTAGTATAACTATATTAGCTATAATCAATATATGTCAGGTATGGCTAATGTCAAGTATAACTATATTAGGTATAACCAATATATGTCAGGTATGGCTAATGTCAAGTATAACTATATTAGGTATAATCAATATATGTCAGGTATGTCTAATGTCAAGTATACCTATATTAGGTATAATCAATATATGTCAGGTATGGCTAATGTCAAGTATAACTATATTAGGTATAATCAATACATGTCAGGTATGGCTAATGTCATGTATAACTATATTAGGTATAATCAATATATGTCAGGTATGGCTAATGTCAAGTATAACTATATTAGGTATAATCAATATATGTCAGGTATGGCTAATGTCAAGTATAACTATATTAGGTATAATCAATATATGTCAGGTATGGCTAATGTCAAATATAACTATATTAGGAATAATCAATATATGTCAGGTATGGCTAATGTCAAGTATAACTATATTAGGTATAATCAATATATGTCAGGTATGGCTAATGTCAAGTATAACTATATTAGGTATAATCAATATATGTCAGGTATGGCTAATGTCAAATATAACTATATTAGGTATAATCAATATATGTCAGGTATGGCTAATGTCAAATATAACTATATTAGGTATAACCTATGTCAGAATTACTATTTTTTTCCTGATTAAAAAAGCTAAATAATTATAATAACAATAACAACACTATTAGTAAAGTCTAACCGGGGCAGGATCCAGTAACTCTTTCCACGCAGTCTTCACCATTGCATTTGATGGAGCACTGGGACTGACACATGAACCCATATTTATCTGGACCGCACACTGGGAAAAGGTGACGACACAGGCAGTTATGAATAGACAAATATGTCAAACTAAAAATTCGCTTCATGAACAACTAGACAGAACCCCCCCCCCCCTCCACCCCGTCCCTCCCCCCCCCAAAAAAAAAACCACAATAATACTACTTGTATTATTATTATTATAGCTTTTATATAGCGCTACTTTCATGCTTATAGCATGCTCAGAGCGCTTTGGTCCAATCTCATTTGTGGACCAGTGTGGGGGGGAGGGGGGGTATCTAGGAGTTTGGTTTTCCGTGCTGCCTTTAGGCGCTCAGTAAACAGAGCTCTGCCCGAGTCGGGTGTCGAACCTCGATCCCGCTTCTAGGTAGCCAACCCAAGTTCAAGCGCACTTGGCCTCTCGGCCACGCTTCCCACAAACACAGAGGTGATAAAATCGGACTGATGCACTCCTTGGTCAAGGTTACATTCTTGTGTGCTTGAGAATCTCAGACGCTAACTGCAGAGCAGGACAGGGACATCCTTGCAATGGGATTGAGATGCTATAGTACAGGGGTTCTCAACCTGTGGGTCGCGACCACCTTGGGGGGGGGGGGGGGTGTCGATTGAAGATTTTCCAGGGGTCGCCTAAGACCATCGAAAATGTGGATTGTTATTGTCTACTCTTCTATTGCTGTATGTGTGGGGGGGGGGAGGGGGGTCGCGGCAGAGTGGGGGATTGTAAAAAGGGGTCGGCGAGCATAAAAGGTTGAGAACCGCTGCTCTAGTAGATTGCTAGGTAGCACCTACAAAGATCACATCACAAATGACAACATTCAAAACAGGATCACAATGGCCTGCTGAACACTGTTTAAAAAAAAAACAACAACGTATACTTTATGGCCAAATCACAATGTTCTCAGGGCTCAAAAAACCTTCCTGCAGGGAACAGAACGAGGAAAAAGAAGAACAGGCAGACAAAGAAAGCGATGGGAAGGCATCATCAAAGAATGGACGTCTGTCATTGAAAGAAATTCTATTCAAAACATAAGATACACTGATAACGTAAGACAGTCAACAGCTCCTGTGTGGAACCCTAAAGTTTTAACAGACAAAGAAATGGTTAAGGTAATTTACATAAAAATAATTCTATTGGTAGCAAACTATTTGAAAGTGCGGGAGTTAAATGGTAGGGACGGGACGACCTTACCGTCAGAGCAGGACATGTTGTTGTTTTGAAAGCCAGGTTTACATCGAGCGCAGTATCCGGTCAGTTTATTGCAGTCATCTTCACAATTACTGCAATCTCCCTGACAATCTTTCCGCCATTTACCAAGTGGACAAGCTGAAAGAAGCGTAACGCATTTGGTTATTTCGCTTAACACTGAAAGTGAGGATGGTAAGAACAAGCCTATAGAAATACTTTTTAAAATAAGGGTTTTCTAGAGGGAAGAACACCGAATTCTCCCTTTCCTAATAATTAATTACCAATAATTGATTGACTAATTAGTTAATTTTCAATCGTTTCATTTTTTTTTCTAAGTACAATAAGTAGGGTTAGGGCTCAAATTTGGTTCCAGGCAGACAGACAAACAGACAGACAGACAAGAGTGAGTTGATATAAGCTTTATAAAAAATAGGTCCAAATGTAAATTTAACAATGATAGGATTAATACTATAGCCCAGTGTTTCTGAGTATTTAGCGGAACATTTTGCTTATTTTTTTTAGAGAGATTAAGTAAGTAACGCCCAAATTAAGGCCTGCAGTTCGCTGGTCATATCCGGCTAGTTATATATAAAGTATAATGTAAGGTGTTTGTATGTCTCTACTGAAGAGAAGACTACAATGTCTCTACTGAAGAGAAGACTACAATGTCTCTACTGAAGAGAAGACTATACTGTCTCTACTGAACAGAAGACTACAATGTCTCTACTGAAGAGAAGACTACAATGTCTCTACTGAACAGAAGACTACAATATCTCTACTGAAGAGAAGACTACAATGTCTCTACTGAACAGAAGACTACAATGTCTCTACTGAACAGAAGACTACAATGTCTCTACTGAAGAGAAGACTACAATATAAACATATCGAGAAAAACAACAACAGAATCTTCTAAATACATTTTACTCTATCAGCAGATCAACATTGTTTCTCACACCTTGGGCGCATCTGTTTTTGCAATTGGCAGGCATGTCTTCTGTACGGAGCCCCTGACATAGTTCACTGATCTTCAGTTCCTTTTTATGATAACACTTCCTGGAACAGAGAAATTTGTTCCCTGATTTAAAGTATAAAGTGTCATAAGTTTGAATACAACTAAAAGTTTTACAGAGTGGTAAAGCTTACGTGATAAACAGAATGTCATGAAATGTAAAAAGCTTTTTTAATTCAGTGCAAGTTAAGAATATAGATCAGTGCAAGTAAAGAATATAGATCAGTGCAAGTAAAGAATATAGATCAGTGCAAGTAAAGAATAGAGATCAGTGCAAGTAAAGAATAGAAATCAGTGCAAGTAAAGAATATAGATCAGTGCAAGTAAAGAATATAGATCAGTGCAAATAAAGAATAGAGATCAGTGCAAGTAAAGAATAGAGATCAGTTCAAGTAAAGAATATAGATCAGTGCAAGAATAGAGATCACTGCATGGAAATGTAGTTTGAGGAAGTAAAAAAATAAGTTCAGTGAATTTAACAATATAGTTTAGTGCAAGTACATAGTTAGTCCTACCTAAACCTGAACATCTTATCGAGGTCACAAGGCTCCATGCATTTCCATTCAGTCCATTCATCCCAGTAGGCCTCGTCTGGAAGATGTGAATACATTGTGGTATAACTTAGATTTTTCTTTTGTCTTATCAACATGTATCTAAACTTACTGATCTTGCAATCTATGAGCCAGTTTAGATCTTGCAATCTATGAGCCAGTTTAGATCTTGCAATCTATGAGCCAGATTAGATCTTGCAATCTATGAGCCAGTTTAGATCTTGCAATCTATGAGCCAGATTAGATCTTGCAATCTATGAGGCAGAATAGATCTTGCAATCTATGAGGCAGATTAGATCTTGCAATCTATGAGCCAGTTTAGATCTTGCAATCTATGAGGCAGAATAGATCCTGCAATCTATGAGGCAGAACAGAGCTTGCAATCTATGAGGCAGAATAGATCTTGCAATCTATGAGGCAGAATAGATCTTGCAATCTATGAGGCAGATTAGATCTTGCAATCTATGAGGCAGAATAGATCTTGCAATCTATGAGCCAGATTAGATCTTGCAATCTATGAGCCAGAATAGATCTTGCAATCTATGAGGCAGAATAGATCTTGCAATCTATGAGCCAGAATAGATCTTGCAATCTATGAGGCAGAATAGATCTTGCAATCTATGAGGCAGAATAGATCTTGCAATCTATGAGGCAGAATAGATCTTGCAATCTATGAGCCAGTTTAGATCTTGCAATCTATGAGGCAGAATAGATCTTGCAATCTATGAGGCAGAATAGATCTTGCAATCTATGAGCCAGATTAGATCTTGCAATCTATGAGCCAGATTAGATCTTGCAATCTATGAGCCAGAATAGATCTTGCAATCTATGAGCCAGATTAGATCTTGCAATCTATGAGCCAGATTAGATCTTGCAATCTATGAGCCAGAATAGATCTTGCAATCTATGAGGCAGAATAGATCTTGCAATCTATGAGGCAGAATAGATCTTGCAATCTATGAGGCAGAATAGATCTTGCAATCTATGAGCCAGTTTAGATCTTGCAATCTATGAGGCAGAATAGATCTTGCAATCTATGAGCCAGATTAGATCTTGCAATCTATGAGCCAGATTAGATCTTGCAATCTATGAGCCAGAATAGATCTTGCAATCTATGAGCCAGATTAGATCTTGCAATCTATGAGCCAGATTAGATCTTGCAATCTATGAGGCAGAATAGATCTTGCAATCTATGAGGCAGAATAGATCTTGCAATCTATGAGGCAGAATAGATCTTGCAATCTATGAGGCAGAATAGATCTTGCAATCTATGAGGCAGAATAGATCTTGCAATCTATGAGGCAGAATAGATCTTGCAATCTATGAGGCAGAATAGATCTTGCAATCTATGAGGCAGAATAGATCTTGCAATCTATGAGCCAGTTTAGATCTTGCAATCTATGAGCCAGTTTAGATCTTGCAATCTATGAGGCAGAATAGATCTTGCAATCTATGAGGCAGAATAGATCTTGCAATCTATGAGGCAGAATAGATCTTGCAATCTATGAGCCAGATTAGATCTTGCAATCTATGAGGCAGAATAGATCTTGCAATCTATGAGGCAGAATAGATCTTGCAATCTATGAGGCAGAATAGATCTTGCAATCTATGAGGCAGAATAGATCTTGCAATCTATGAGCCAGATTAGATCTTGCAATCTATGAGCCAGATTAGATCTTGCAATCTATGAGCCAGTTTAGATCTTGCAATCTATGAGCCAGATTAGATCTTGCAATCTATGAGCCAGATTAGATCTTGCAATCTATGAGGCAGAATAGATCTTGCAATCTATGAGCCAGATTAGATCTTGCAATCTATGAGCCAGATTAGATCTTGCAATCTATGAGCCAGTTTAGATCTTGCAATCTATGAGCCAGATTAGATCTTGCAATCTATGAGCCAGATTAGATCTTGCAATCTATGAGCCAGTTTAGATTAAGGTCATCTGATTCCTTGGCCGACGGTATACGAGCAGGTCGTCATGTGGCCAGTATAACGACTAACAAACTTTACTTTCCCCAACTTGAGTCAAGTACCCACTACAGTTGAGTGGACTCAGGGAGGCCCTAACAATCTTCAAAGAGATTTGAACCCCACGACAACAGGTTCGGAAGCCAAGCGCTTAGCCACTCAGCCATCACGCCCCCTTTTAATTACAAAAATAACTGAAAAATACTGAAATAATTGTTTATTAAGCATCTTAAGACATCACTTATAGATTAAAATTTCAACAATATCAGCAAAATGTGTTTTCTCCAATGGATCTAAGCACACATTGGATTACACAGAGAGAAAGAAGAAACATTTGTAAATGGGCAAATATTATAGAATCAGTAAAATAAAGAATATAACTCTGTATATGGAATAGTTTCAGAAACCTTTCTGAAACAAACTTCAGGAAGAATGATGCTTATCGATTTATCATTTGGATAGCCTATTGTCACCGGGTTATTTTATATATTATGAATGTGGCTGTGGTTATCAATGTAGGCGTGGTGGTGACATTGGGTTCTTGTTACAAATCACAGAATAATGAAATGACGCTGTGTGTAGCAGACACAATAAGTTTAATATAACACCACATAGTGAATACACCATACAATTCGACCCAGGAATGGTCAGTATTAATCCAACAGTAATATACGAATATCACAACTTAGTACTTATTCTATAACCAACTACTTTAAACATCTAACTCTACTGCTTATATCTTAAGTGACTCAATACAAGTGCTTGCTACAAGATCTCTATGTGGACTGCTTGCCTTTAACTCTCTGGTTCACCTAAGGTCAAAAGTGTTCACCTTAGTGCAACATGGGTTGTGAATAAGATTCACAATATGGAATTAACATACACAATACAGAATTAGGGTTTCTACTCTATGGCACCAACTTTGAGGTGGTGACATTACCTATCACCCCCCTTTTGAAAAAAATTTTGAAGAAATTTTTTTCAGCTTGACGACATAATTATCCTAAGTAGGATCAATTGGAATTCTTGGGGTCTATGAAATGTACAATTGCAGAGTTCAAATAGAACTACAAACTTGCAATAAAATATATAATATGACAGTGTTACACAAAATATTTGCTGAATCAAAAAAAATTCATACAAGGGCAAAATTCTCTAATTCATCATATTCTTGTAAGGCAATTCAAATAATTCTCTGAGTCAAATACTTTACATCTCAAATAATTCTTTACATGTAGTTCTAATATATACATCAATGTTCAAAGGTTCAATATTTACAAGTCTTTTTCATAATAATATGTGCAAAGTGTGACAAAAATTTCAATGACAATCTCCTATGTCACAATGTGAAAAATTAATACAAGTTTTTATTCACAATATCTAATTATAAAAAAATCTTTGACACTATAGAAATGTTAGAAGTCTGGTTTTTTGACACCAATAGTACAATATGTACAAATCATGTAGAAAATGTTACAAGTAAGTCTCAATATGTAAGTGATAAGTATAGAAAAATTCAAAATATATGTGTCAAAATTCAAGATCAAATTGTTTAATGATCATTGTTACAAATTCAATGTATCTGTTTACTTCAATATGAGGTTTGACATCTCCATAAAAAATTGTTGTGCATTAATATTACACAAGTAAATATGTATAATTCAAGTATCAAAATAATGGAACAAAAGTATCAATCATGAAATCAAAGTAATAAGTATCCTTCATAGTGCTTGTTACATGCACCTTATGTTTCAATTAAGTATTTCTCTATATGCCAGTTCAAATAATTTGTAGCTAGTAATGGCAAAAGTTTAATGTTACATTGTTTATCAAATAATTATTGAGTACAAAGTTCAAAAAACTCTTTTGTCAAAAAAAGATTCAACTGAGAAAATGTGTCAGTTGTGATACAATCTTTGAGTTTACATTAATTTGTTCAAGCATATATATACAAGCATAACATCCTACTAGTTTAGTTGTATTCATTTTAATCTGTTGTGAAAAAATGTGTAAGTCCAATTTAAAAGAATAATATCAAGTGTCTCTTCCAGTACTTGAAATATCAAAAAGTTTGTACAACAATCTTCTTGTTTACATCAATACAAAAAAATATAGTCCATAAGAATAGTTTGACAAAAATGTTTTCAAAAAAATACAAGTGTATGTCAATATTTGATTACACTAATTGACATTAAATAAATAAGTTACATTATGAATCAATCTCCTTTTTTTAATAGTATTGAAAAATGTGACTAAGTTATATAATTGTGATAAATGACATAGTAAAAAAAATTGCAATCTTGTTTACAATAGCTGTAGAAAAAAAATTTTGTCCAAGTTGTTCTCAATACAATGAGAAAAAATAATGTTTACATTGCATGGAAAAAAATTAAGCTAGGTACTGAATAAGTTTGGAAAAAAATTCAATATTTGTTTACATTGTTGAGTACAAAAATGTTATTCTTGTTGACAAAAGAATGTGAAAAAAATTGTTGGTTACAATTTAGTAATCAAATTCCAAAGTTTGTTTACAAATAGAGTTTTTTTTTAAAAACTGAAGTCTTAGTTCTAGTTCAATGTTTACAAATAGTGCTCAATGTTTACAAAATAATGCTCAATGTTTACAGAATAATGCTCAATGTTTACAGAATAATGCTCAATGTTTACAGAATAATGCTCAATGTTTACCAGATGCGATGTATTAAGTCAACAACACTGATGTTAATTGTGAGTCCCTTAATTGGTGTTCCGTATATTTTATGTAATAACTCTTTGTAATGGCCAAAGTTTTTTATTTGTACCCACATTGACTCTCCAAGTTCTGGATGTTTCCAAACTTTTTTATATCCAAAATCACAAGTTATATCTTGTACTATTTGAAAAATTTCTTTCTGAAAATCAGAATCAGACAGGTCATAAAACCATATTGTTTTATGTATTACTGGCTTTTGATGCACTTTAACTTTTGGATAAGATCCAATAATTACTGGACTGATAGTATTTTCAAGTACTACAACTTTTATTTTCCCTTTTATAAATGGTGATTTGATTTCAGCTATGGCAGTTTTACATTCTATCTTTCTAGAGTTTGGTAAGGTTACAATGGCTATATCATTCAAATAATCTTCTTTTTCTACTAAATTGGGCTCTACAAAAGTGATTGTGGATTCTTCATCAACTATGCATACAACATCCTGATAATTGACTTCTAGATCATATACTTCTATCTGTTTGCTATTTTTAAATGTCAAGGCTAATATCTCTTCTGTTATTATTATTTTAGGTGAGCTAGTGTTAATGTCATTTTGTATTTCTTGTTTTTCAGCTTTATCTTTATCATCTATTTGTATTTCATCTGTTTGTATTTCACTATCATTTGTTTGTGTGTTAATTGTTTGGCAATCTTTATTTAGTTTAGATGCTTCTGTTAGCAAATGAGTTTGACATTCTACATCTATTTTATTTGTATTTGTAATTGACAGATTATGTTTAGTTGCTTCATGTATACTGACATTGTTGAAATCATGTGAATTAGTAGTTGATGCTAACTCAATGTTTTCTTGATTTACACTATTAGCCCATTTTACTAAGGCTTCTTCTGACAGTTCAACTATATTCTCTATGTTCCCTATAATTAGTTCTTCAGCTGGGTTGTTCATTACTATGGCTTTGTATTGACCAGTGAACCACGGTGATTCAATGAAAACTAATGCTGTTTCACATACTTCCCATAAGTCTTTATTTGCATAAGTCAGTGTGACCTTGTCTTCAAGTATCTGTTCAGGTTTTACTAGTGATTTCTTCACAATGATTGAGGTGCAGCCGCTGTCACGTAATGCATATACCTTAATGCCATCCACATAGGCAGGATACACTTTCAATTTGGCTACCTTTGTTTGTATATATGCTACTGTTTCATATTCTATTGGTCTTTCAGTTGCTACAGCTGCTATATTTTGTCTAGTATGATTGTTATTGTGGTAAGTATGTTGTCTATCTTGAAATTGATCTCTTCTAGACATTCTGTTGTTTTGCCATCTTCTGTTTGTTTGATATGGTCTAGTGTTAGTTGGACTGTAGCATTGCCATGTTCTTCTGTTATATTGTTGTTGATAGGATCTATTATAGTTAGGACTGAAGCTCTGGAAAGTTCTGTTATCTCTTCCATATTTATGGTTTCTATTTACATATTGCTGTTTTTCTGATGCCATTCTCTTTCTGCACTCTGCTTTGGTGTGACCCAATATGCCACAGAAAAAACATTGTATGCTCTTGGCATATTTAAATTTATTTGTAGATCTTGGATGGTTTTCTGTCACTGTTGCAGCTACATTGTACAATTCCCTTTTGTCAATGGTGATGTTTGGGTGTGAGTCCTTGTATGTTGTTAGGTTGGATATCAATTCAACTTCATTTTTTATTTTTCTCTCCTTCAGGAATGAGAATGCTGCATCCGTAACATTAATTAACACATTTTCAATGAGAAAGAAATCTAAGATCTGTTTGGGGTCTTCTAGGTTACAGTTTGCGAGTTGTAGCCACTTTATCATATTTTGGCGCATGTCATGTATTGTTCTTTTTAAATCTGCATTCTTGGCTAGTTTTATTTCCCTAAAAAGTTTTCGATAGTGTTCCTCTGTCTTGCCAAAATGCTCAATAAGTCTTTGTTTTACTGTGTTGTAGTCTTTTCTTTGCTCCATAGTTAGTGTGTCGATGATGTTTAGTGGTTCACCTCTTAGGTTAGCTAGAAGTTGTTGAGCCATTTGTGCACTATTCATATTTGCTGTTTGACAGATGTATTCAAATTGAATAATGAAATTCTCTAATGTGTCTTCTTTTGGATCAAAGTTCCTAAATTTGCTATGATACTGATGATGAGATGAAGTTTGACTCGCTGAATTGTCTTTATTTTCTTTTGCTAGTTTTGCCATTTTTTCTTCATGTTCTTTTAATTTTATTTCATGCTGGCGTTCTTTTTCTTTCTCTAAGTTTTCTTGTTCTTTCTCTCTCAGTCTTCTTTCATGTAGCCTTTCTTCCCGTTGCTTGTCTTTTTCTACTCTAATTCTATCTATTTCAATTTTAATGAATGCAGCTCTATCATCTTCTTTTAACTTTAGTTTATCCACTATCTCTATTAGTTTTTCATACTCAGCCATTTTCAAAGATTCAAATTAGTAATATAGTTAATTAATAGATATGTGTACACTAGGTAGTTGTAAATGAATATTGTACGATAAATAATTATTATAGCTCAAATAGTAATTGCAGGTAATAGTAGATATATATTTTGTGCGAAACAATTGAGGTTATGAGGTATCTTAAGTTATTCTTGGTACTTTGTCTAGTTCATAATGTAATACTTTACTGATCAATTATGTGATTATGTATTTTTAGTATCTCCACTTGCAATGTAAAAGTTTATTGCAACAAGTAATTCACAATTATGTGAGCCTTATTAGTCTGATAAATAGTGATCAATGTATCAATAGTATCAAAATAGTTGAATGTGTTTGAAGAGTATATACAATATAAATCTTGTCAATCTCAAATCAAAATATATCCCATAGTGTATCAAGTGTGTAGTGTAGTGTTGATAATAATAAAAAATAGGTTGAAATAAGAAGTAAAATAAATATATATATTAATAAGTAAATAATTAGACAAACATAAATACACTATAGATACTAAACAGTCTGCTTTAAAGAGACATTACAAGATAGTAGAAATAGTAGACAAAAGAATTACAATGAGAAATAACTATGACGCAAAAAAAAATTCAACAAATGTAAACAAGACAATATCAATACAAGAGTTTAACAATATGATAGATACTTGACGAAATACAAACTTAACTAATACAGCTATACGATCAAGTATTTACTTTATCTAAAGAGTCCCTACCAATACCTGGATGCTGACTTTGAAAAAAAATATAAATGCTTAGACTCAATAGATAATTAAATTTAGTCCCTAAAGGTCAGGTGTATATATAAATACAAATGTAAACAATGAAAAAAAATTGTGGTGTAGTTCAAAAAGAGAACTAATCAATACTCATTAATACTAGAGGGCAATTAAAGTTACTTCCCTTAAATATTCACTTGATGCTTGACTTGTACATAAAGTTCCGGTGATGCTCCACATAAATTATGTCCACAGTACAGTTCATAAGTAATCCACTTGCTAAATCCACAGCACAATGGTACAGTTCATAAGTAATCCACTTGTTAAATCCACAGTACAATGGTACAGTTCATAAGTAATCCACTTGTTAAATTCACAGCACAATGGTACAGTTCATAAGTAATCCACTTGTTAAATTCACAGTACAATGGTACAGTTCATAAGTAATCCACTTGTTAAATTCACAGTACAATGTTACAGTTCATAAGTAATCCACTTGTTAAATCCACAGTACAATGGTACAGTTTATAAGTAATCCAATAAATACTTCAGATGTTTGACAGGTAATCCATTTTCATACAGTTGCTGAAACAAATATAAATAACTAAAAATGACTTTAGGTAGTGACGACAAGAGAGGTCTAAGAGTGAGGGCGCTCTCTTATTAAATGTGCTGTTAGACAGCGACAATAGGAGTGTGTCATTAGAATTATGACGAGCACTCGATGTAGATGATTCTTGAATATGTCAGCTACTTCGACTGACCATATATCAGCTGTCTTCAAACGATGACTTGAATGACTTGTAGTACTAGATTTTCACCCACACCGGTTGTAGTATCACGGTTGTCTAGTTTCACCCACACAGGTTGTAAGATCAGGGTTGTCTAGTTTCGTCCACGCAGGTTGTCTCAGCATATCATGTTAAAGTGACTTTGAACAATGCTGTGCTCCTAAAGCTATCTCAACTGGTGTAAAAGTACAACCACATAAATCAGGCTTCCAGATAAATGACACTTAGGACAGTAGTCAACTGGAAAAGTTGAAAATACAGCTCACACAGGAATAGTTCAAATTGTTCAGTTCATCACAGATGAAAAAATAGCTCGCTAACGGTAACTGTGTCATGGCAGGTCAATATGACATGTAGTAGTAGATCTAGATACCAAGTGTGTAGTCAAAAAAATTTAATAAATTCTGGATTCGTTGTAATTCATGTAGAGTTCAATCTTGAAGTATAAGTTAAAATAGTAGGCACAGTTAACTTTCAATTTCAGCTCTGTTTTTGTTAGTAGTGTTAGACTAGCTGAAGATAATAATAATGTCACTCTTGGATCACGTGGATCTCACTTGAAAAATTGTGTGCTGGAGTCAATAAATGTAGATCTAGGTCATCTCTATAATGTTGAATGTGTCGCTGAACGACCAAATGAGAAATAGTAGCGTCTAATAATCAGGGCTTAGCTTTCTTGCTCATTGAGTGGCGCCATGATTTGTGTAAAAAATTATTCTAGAGTTACTTTTTCATGTGTTAACTAAATAGTTCACTTGCCAACTTCAAAAATATCCGTATAAATGTTACTGTAAGTAACTGTAGTATTAAAATACTTCTGACAGCAATAGAAAAAAATTCTTGACTTGTTCCTCTGGTGCTCATAAATCTTTTAAGTTAGCAGTTCTGACTTCAGACATCATAAATGTTTGCTGGCACTTCTGACACTATAAATGTCATTTTCTGACACTTCTGACACCAAAAATGTCAATAAATGGCTTGCACTTTGGACACTTCTGACACCAAAAAATGTCGTTTTCTGACACCACTTCTGACACCATTAATGTCACCGTGTTATTTTGTATGTTATGAATGTGGCTGTGGTTATCAATGTAGGCGTGGTAGTGACATTGGGTTCTTGTTACAAATCACAGAATAATGAAATGACGCTGTGTGTAGCAGACACTATAAGTTTAATATAACACCACATAGTGAATACACCATACAATTCGACCCAGGAATGGTCAGTATTAATCCAACAGTAATATACGAATATCACAACTTAGTACTTATTCTATAACCAACTACTTTAAACATCTAACTCTACTGCTTATATCTTAAGTGACTCAATACAAGTGCTTGCTACAAGATCTCTATGTGGACTGCTTGCCTTTAACTCTCTGGTTCACCTAAGGTCAAAAGTGTTCACCTTAGTGCAACATGGGTTGTGAATAAGATTCACAATATGGAATTAACATACACAATACAGAATTAGGGTTTCTGCTCTATGGCACCAACTTTGAGGTGGTGACACCTATATTTTTTTTTTGGCTCGCAAGGGCACAACAGAATAAGGCAAAGCATATTCCGTAAGATCAAATCTTGACCTCGTGAAACGTTCCCCTTGTGGAGTGTAAACGAGAGAATGCCGACAAATGTCTTTGTTAATTTTTAAAGCTTTTGGGTTACAATTCGTATTGCTACTGAAGCCTGACGTAGTTATTGTGGAGCGGTTTGCGTTTCAATGGCTACATTATGAAAGACCCTAACCCTAATGTCCGTCAAAAATCTTTCTACCATTTGAAGTTGATGTAGTCTAAGAAATAGTTATACTTCCTTCATATAGTGGTCTAAATTTTAAACTCTATGACGCTACCCCATGTAATAACTTCTAGACATTTTCAATGTTCACATTTACTTTTAAAATTTAGAATTTAATTATAAAATATTTTCATCTGCGGCTGTATGGTAATTTGTGACTGATACATCCGGTGAACAAAGCAACGAGTCGACAAGGTATTTTTGTTTTAAGTTTGGTGATAATCTTCGTGCATATATAGCATAGCAGAATCAAATTCTCGAAGTTCTAAGGTCGGTAGTTTTTTGGTTTTTTTTTTAATTTAGTTGGCAACATTAAAACTCTTTAGCTTCAGCATCTTTAAAATTGTATAAGCCTACTAAATTATCGTTTATCATTGATGATGATAGAATTTTTGATAAAAAAAAAAGTTCAAATAACAAAGAAAATAACGTACAAGAAATTGTAATAAAAACAACAAATTAATAAATCAGTACATACCTTCCCATCCCTTTTTTTCGCCGGGAACTAAAATAAAACATAAACTTTTTCATTTATATGCAGCCATAATCTTGGATATTAATAATTAAATCAATAGAAGTCAAACCAACGTGTATCGGTTCCATAAGGATATTATTGCCAGAATCGGTAAGTCCTTTAGTAAAGTAAACTTTCCCTTGCAGACCTTACGATCCATAGTGCAGATGGGGATCCATGGGGCCAGCACTAAGATCAGGCACCCATTAGAGTTGGGTATCCTAAAATTCAAAATCCCAGTCTTCACCGAGATTCGAACCCAGGACCCTAGATTCGGAAGCCAAGCGCCCAACCACTCAGCTTCCGCGCACGCCTTACTGCATACAAAATGCTTCTAGTAGGGTGCGTCTGAAATAGCCTCAGACCACTATTTTATTACCTGGCCTTCATGTTCGGTTCATATTTTGGGAGCGGCGAGTTGTTGGCGCCTAGACCAGCAACTTTCTGGTAGCTCGTTAGCCTTGGTCTGGCTACAGTGGCGTAACTAGCAATTTGACATCATTAGGTGGCCCGGGGGGGGGGGGGGCTTAACCTCTTTGGGGCCCCCTGCATTTTGCGTAATATTTAATTTAATACTCTCATTTTGGGTACCCCTTCAATGTAGATCCAGACAAGTTCAGACTCGGTCACTGCTTTACAGGCCGACCTAGGCAAGTTCAGAGTCGGTCTCATAATTATGCTATGTCAGAGAAGACTACGAAGTCTCTACTGAAGAGATGACAACAATGTCTCTAGTGAAGAGAAGACTACAATGTCTCTACTGAACAGAAGACTACAATGTCTCTACTGAACAGAAGACTACAATGTCTCTACTGAACAGAAGACTACAATGTCTCTACTGAATGGAAAACTACAATGTCTCTACTGAAGAGAAGACTACAATGTCTCTACTGAAGAAAAATCTACAATGTCTCTACTGAAGAGAAGACTACAATGTCTCTACTGAATGGAAAACTAAAATGACTCTACTGAAGAGAAGACTACAATGTCTCTACTGAAGAGAAGACTAAAATGTCTGTACTGAAGAGAAGACTACAATGTCTCTACTGAAGAAAAAACTACAATGTCTCTACTGAAGAGAAGACTACAATGTCTCTACTGAATGGAAAACTTCAATGTCTCTACTGAAGAGAAGACTACAATGTCTCTACTGAAGAAAAAACTAAAATGTCTCTACTGAATGGAAAACTACAATGTCTCTACTGAAGAAAAAACTACAATGTCTCTACTGAAGAGAAGACTACAATGTCTCTACTGAAGAGAAGACTACGATGTCTCTACTGAAGAGAAGACTACAATGTCTCCACTGATGAGAAGACTACAATGTCTCTACTGAAGAGAAGACTACAATGTCTCTACTGAAGAGAAGACTACGATGTCTCTACTGAAGAGAAGACTACAATGTCTCCACTGATGAGAAGACTACACTGTCTCTACTGAAGAGAAGACTACAATGTCTCTACTGAAGATAAGACTACAATGTCTCTACTGAAGAGAAGACTACAATGTCTCTACTGAAGAGAAGACTACAATGTCTCCACTGATGAGAAGACTACGATGTCTCTACTGATGAGAAGACTACAATGTCTCTACTGAAGAGAAGACTACAATGTCTCCACTGATGAGAAGACTACAATGTCTCTACTGATGAGAAGACTACGATGTCTCTACTGATGAGAAGACTACAATGTCTCTACTGAAGAGAAGACTACAATGTCTCTACTGAAGAGAAGACTACGATGTCTCTACTGAAGAGAAGTCTACAATGTCTCTACTAAGAGAAAACTACAATGTCTCTACTGAAGAGAAGTCTACAATGTCTCTACTAAGAGAAGACTACGATGTCTCTACTGAAGAGAAGTCTACAATGTCTCTACTGAAGAAAAAACTACAATGTCTCTACTGAAGAGAAGACTACAATGTCTCTACTGAAGAGAAGACTACAATGTCTCTACTGAAGAGAAGACTACAATGTCTCTACTGAAGAGAAGACTACAATGTCGCTACTGAAGAGAAGACTACAATGTCTCTACTGAACAGAAGACTACGATGTCTCTACTGAAGAGAAGACTACAATGTCTGTACTGAAGAGAAGACTACAATGTCTCTACTGAAGAAAAAACTACAATGTCTCTACTGAAGAGAAGACTACAATGTCTCTACTGAATGGAAAACTTCAATGTCTCTACTGAAGAGAAGTCTACAATGTCTCTACTAAGAGAAAACTACAATGTCTCTACTGAAGAGAAGACTACAATGTCTCTACTGAAGAAAAAACTACAATGTCTCTACTGAAGAGAAGACTACAATGTCTCTACTGAAGAGAAGACTACGATGTCTCTACTGAATGGAAAACTACAATGTCTCTACTGAAGAGAAGACTACAATGTCTCTACTGAAGAGAAGACTACAATGTCTCTACTGAAGAAAAAACTACAATGTCTCTACTGAAGAGAAGACTACAATGTCTCTACTGAATGGAAAACTACAATGTCTCTACTGAAGAGAAGACTACAATGTCTCTACTGAAGAGAAGACTACAATGTCTCTACTGAATGGAAAACTACAATGTCTCTACTGAAGAGAAGACTACAATGTCTCTACTGAAGAGAAGACTACAATGTCTCTACTGAAGAGAAAACTACGATGTCCCTTCTAAAGAGAAGACGAGGAAACAGAAGACCACATTAATGGATAACGTCTTTACCAACGAGGACAGGTTTTAAAACTGATTCACGGAAGTAATTAAGGAATTCTTAAAATGATACATGAAGACCCTAAAACACACTGACCGCCAATCCAATTTCCCCGTCATGACAGAAAGGTAAGATTAAGAAATCAGAAAGCTTATTCTTAGATTTGTAAATGTAAACAAATCCAAGTATAATTCTAAAAAAGAAAAAAGTAAAGTTCCCTTTCAGACGATCTATGGGACAGATGATGGAAAGGTCATCTGTGTCTATGACCAACGGTTAACGAGCAGGGTGTCATGTGGCCAGCGCAAAGACAAACAGACACAAACACTCTTTTGTTCCCCAGGCAATCAAATCATTAAATAAGAACAATCTGGTATAAACTTTGTCACATGTAAATTATGAGTGAGTCTGGTGTGAATGTATACTTTGGTTTCTTATAGTTATAATGTTTTTTGTTTGGTGTAATGCACAAATTGTAAGACAAATTTCCATACGGACAATAAAGATTATTATTATTATTATTACTTTCCCCCAACTAAAGTCTGGTACCCATTAGAAATAGAGAGGGCGCCCCAAAAAATCCCGAAACTCAAAATCCCAGAGTTTATCAAGATTCAGACCCAGGACCCCAGGTTCGGATGCCAAGCGTTTAACCACTCAGCCACTTTGCCGAAATATTTAAGAAAAATGAAGTACAAGACATAACAATTACTTTAAATGTCAATATTAAAGACAGTAATGATATGTCGTAATGACTTATTAATTTATTATGAATAAAACGTGTTCTGTTACCTTCGCTGTCTTTATCAGGGACTAAACAGAAATACAAAATTTTCAATTGTATTGTAAAAAACATGCAAAATAGAAAATAATGCTAAAAAAATAACAACAAAGCTTATATGTGTACCAATTAGTTAAAACAGGTCATGTAGTTAAATGTGTTAAACATGTTTCAAAAAAATAATAAACGACTTAATTCGAGCTTGTGGGCTAAAGTCTTCTCAGGCTTATCAAGCCAACGCGTTAACCACTCTGCTAGCAAAGAGTGTAAGGACATGGAAGATTGTATAGTTATTTTTGGTTTCTGTTTCATTTTTGCGTTCACTAAGCCTCAGGCGGCAGCTTAATATAATAGAGGCTTATTCAGCTTATGCCACTACTTCAGTCAAGTACTAATTCTTTCCCTTGTTTCAGATAAAGAAAAACAAAGTAATTTATTTCCAATAGTTAATTGATTAATGGGCGATTTTTTTAAATTGATTCTTGTGTTGTCAGGTAAAAGAAATAATTATGCCACATTTAAACTTTCGTTCGAGATTGGGTATCGGAGAAATAACTTGTACTAAATTTTGGCCAGCCAGCCAGACAGACAGACAGACAGAATGAGTTGATTTAAGCTTTAAATTTAATGATGCCATACATTCACTAAATATATGCAAGTAGTCTATTATTAAACGCATAACTAAATCAGATATCATTTGGAAAGAATAAAAGGAGCTGCATACTGTATGGGCATTCTTCCTTTGTTATATAAACCAAAAAAAAAACAATCTCTAAATGAGACATATTCAATTGAAACAAAGCCAAATCAGATATAGCTCAGAAGTTTTTATGTTTGTTTCAGTTATTATTAAAGAATACAAAGGCAAGCTACTGTTTCCCAAGATTCTCAAACGTTAAAAAAAAATGTTATGATCTTAATCTTTTTCCGTGCTCGCCACAAAGCACAAGTGCTTCATAGGAAGTCAAAATGACAAAGAATAACAATCTACACTTAATCAAGATGAATATAAATGAAAAATTAATATTAATAAAAGTAGTAATATAAATTATAACAATAAGAATGAACAACAATGCCGCAACTGAGAATGTGAATTATTCACATACAGTGAAAAGGTTATCTAGCACCAAATTACAATCCGAGCCATCAACATAGCAACACAGGTAATGAGAATAATGATGTCAACAATGTAATAAATTTATATATTAAAATAACAATATAAAATTCTAAAGCAGATTTTTTCTTTAAAAAAGGCAGAATTAACTTTATAAATACACTGATCTTTTTTAGTATTTTTTACAGATCTAGAATTTAACAGTTCAGCGAATTTTTCAACATTGGGCCTGGAATAATATTTTAACTTATCTTTTTCTGTATAATTTAAAATGGTCACACACCAGCAGATAATTAAAGGAATCACCTATTTCATGAGTACGAAATGGATATAGGCCTAGTCTATCCTAAGAATTCGTCCTGTGGCGACGGCAGGTTCTACTGGAAAGTTGGTATTGCTACTTCTAATTTCAATGTCGCAAAGTTATTTTTGTGAAGCTAATTCAACTATAACTATATAATAGAGACTTTCAAACAATGTACTTACAGTAAGGAAATGTTTTGTTCCCTGTTGAGAAATGAAATAAAGAGTTGAGTTGAACTGGATATACTGGATGTAAGAGTTAGGGGTGTCTTATCGAAATTAGATCATTCTTTTAGTGAGAGATGTTTGAATTTTAAGATCACATTCTAGTTTTGACCTTTTTCTATTCAATATTTTTTTTTTAAAATTTCTCTTATTTCTCTGTCCCTTTGTTTCTCTACCTCTCTCTTTCATTATTCTACAATTCCCCACTCCACGTTCCTTATTTGTTTTTATTTTCTCCCTTAAGCTAAAAGATTTATGGAATGAAAAAAAAAATACAAACAGTATTCATCTTTTTCTTTTTTTCTGTCTTTCTCTCCCGTTCTCTTTTTCTCTTTCTCTCCCTTTCTTTTTTTCTGTCTTTCTTTCCCTTTCTTTTTTTCTGCTTTCTCTCCATTTCTCTTTTTCTGTCTTTCTCTCCCTTTCTCTTTTTATGTCTTTCTCTCCCTTTCTCTTTTTCTGTCTTTCTCTCCATTTCTCTTTTTCTGTCTTTCTCTCCCTTTCTTTTTTTCTGTCTTTATTTCCCTTTCTCTTTTTCTTTCTTTCTCTTTTTCTTTCTTTCTCTTTTTCTTTCTTTCTCTTTTTCCTTCTTTCTCTCCCTTTCTCTCTCTTGTTCTTTCTTTTTTTTTATCTCCCTTTCTCTTTACTTTTCTTGTTCTCTCATCCCACTTTCACTGTATCTCGCACTACTGCCTCGCTATTGAAATGTCAACCTACGTGTGAGCTTCAATGAAAGCGTTTAGGGGAAACCCCCTATTCTAATTAGACTACACATGAACTCGAGACAGTAATTGCGCTTTAAATTTTGAGTGATGGCTGGAAACAATGGTAGCGACGTTCGAAACAATATTAAAGCAGGGCCGGTCTTAGATAATTGGAGGCCCTAGGCGAAATGAATTTTGTGGCCCCAAATAAAATTGAAAAAAAAAAATAAATAAAAACAGCCAAAAAATAAAAGTACTAAATTTCTTAAAAATTG
Organism: Biomphalaria glabrata; assembly: GCF_947242115.1. Lineage (NCBI taxonomy): Eukaryota > Metazoa > Mollusca > Gastropoda > Planorbidae > Biomphalaria > Biomphalaria glabrata. The sequence goes on along the minus strand of NC_074728.1, from coordinate 23,561,938 downwards.
AGTGACTCCAACAATAACACTGGGTACAAGTTTCGATATTTCGTCCTTAAAAGAATTGTTTAAGTCCACATATTGGAATGTTCGTTTGGACACCTAGTTTGCCTATGCCTAAGACCGGCCCTAAAGAAAGTTTTATGGTTTCTACAAGATCGAAAAGACTCACCGGTAGCGTTGGCATTGCTGAAAGGACCTGACAATAAAAATAAATATTTTAAACAAAACAGCAAAACAAAACACAGAGAAAGAATAGATTAATTACAGACATTTTTATCAATAAGCAAAATTTATTTCCCTTTTCTCTAAAAAAATAATTATAATAATAACTAAACATGAACTAACTTGGAGGTTATAGATTTTTTTCTTGATCATTTCATCAATTTGATTTGAGAATCGGAAGTTGTTTTGAAAAAAAAAGGGAAAAAAATCCTGACAGACATACGGACAGACGGAGTGAGTAACAACAATTTGTTGATGTTTTTAGTTGAGCATTACTTGTCCACACAAACAGACACATAAGCGCGCGCACGGTATGGCTCGCACAGGCACGCAAAGTCTGTCTTCATTCTAATCGGATACTGAACAATGTCCTTCTAAATCAGGGGTTCTCAACCTGTGGATCGCGACTCCCTTGGGGGGTCGAATGACGATTTGCTAGGGGTCGCCTAAGACCATCGAAAATTGTCTACTTTTCTATTGCTGTATGTGTGTGTGGGGTTGTGGGGTCGCGGCAGAGTGGTGGATTGTAAAAAAGGTCGCCGAGCATAAAAGGTTGAGAACCGCTGTTCTAATTACTTTCATTAATACAGCCCTGAGATTCCGCTTGAAGACATCTTTGTAAGTTAGTCTTAGGGCCTTAGTTTGGAGCTAACCGATGGAAGGCCAAAAAATTGACCAACAGCTCGTTGCCAGATCACAGGTCTGAACGACCTGGCAACGAGCACTTGGGTCTCCAGTGGCCACATTTTGTGACGTCACAGGGCAAGTGTTGACTGTGAAGGCCCTCTATAACGCATGGTCTCGGTCTGACTCCCTCGACAAGCTCATAATATAGTTTGTATCAATGCAGGTTTCAACGGATGTCAAGATATTAAAATATTATTAAGTCCATGCGTCTGTAATAGCCTCTGACAATCAAGTCCAGCACCTGACCTGCTCGTGTAGATATGACAGCAAGTCAGGCAAAAATGCTTTTTCTAGCAGGTGAATGGGTGTGAAGGCGGATACCTGGCGCCTCCAGATCGCAAACTTCAGGCAGATCAAGCTTCATCTAAAAACACCCAGAAATATTCACTGAAAGAAAAAACCTGGGCTTATTAACATGCTCTTAAGAAAAACTATAACCTATTTACAATACCTGGAACATGGACGCGGATCTCAAAAACGGCTCTAACGATTTGCCTAGAAATTTAACAGTTGATGTATATCGCTGAGAAAAGCACTACTAGCTCGTTGGCCTCATGGGGAATACTCTAGCTAAGCCGTTTTTATTTTTCAAGTAAAAAAAAAAGTTTAATTTGGCTATAAAACTAAACATGGCGCGGTCAAGTCGTACTGTGCCGATAAGTGAGTAGTTAATTCAATCTGACGTTGCTTTCAGTTTATTGATACATTATCTAAGATTCGCTTTTATTGTTTCAACGTAAATCTAGTATAGATTACATCGAGATCTACACTAGATCATGTCTAGATCTTAAGAGTTCTAAATCAGAAACCTAGATCTAGATCTATATAATGAAAGTGCCAATTAATAACTATACAATTCAGCCCTCTGGCCCAGTGGGTAGTGACGGTACTTCGAGCTGATGGCGCCAGGGTGCCATTCCAATGTCGGGCTTAGCATATTGTTTACAATTTTTATTTGAAGTTATAATTTTTAAGAAATGTATTTCTTAAATGTTTTTTTTGGAAACACCGAGGAAGAAAAAAAAAGTTTTATTAATTAAAACAAATTGGCACAACCTTCAGTTGTGCTATCAACAGATCCTAGTAGCAGTGGCGTAGATAGGAATTTGGGGGCCGGGGGGGGGGGCTTGACCTCTATAGGGACCCCTGCATTTTGAAATTCACCATCATGAGATATTAGCGTTAATAGTGGGGACCCTGGGGGATTGTCAAATTTGGACCGTCCTCCTCCAAACCCTATCTACGCCACTGCCTAGTATCATCGTATATTCTGGAGATAATTAAAGTTAAATAATACATATATCAAGGCTAATATTGATAAGGCGTTCACATTTTGACACAGAAGGTTTATATAAAAAAAGATTACATGTGCATGGTCCTGTCCCTTGTTCAGTCTCGTTTCCAATGCAGTAGTGACCTCCGTATAAAGGGGCGGGGTTATTACATTTCCTTGAAGATCAGATATGTAATATACGTATATTATATGTTTATAATTTTTATATTACACAAGAAAAAAAAAAGACTGATTTTCTTAACATTTAGAAATGTTGGAAAAGGGAGATAATTCAATTGTTGTTATCAAGGAGAGAGTATATACAGAGTTATTGGTATGACGTCATTGATATGTTTTTATAAGAACCGGAAGTAAAATTATTAGTCGTCTGCTAACTAAGGATAATCCATAGACCTATATATATATATATATCATACCAAGACTGGAAAATGGAAACAAATTCTTATCCGATAACGATCTCATTATAGTCCTAAATATAATCATATGTACATATATACATGGTAGGATTCATATATATATATATATATATATATTTAGTTATGCACGTAACTCTTTCTCAAGCTGCAAAGGCAGGCTCAGCATATGTAGGAATATCGATCTTTACCGTATTAGAGAAGTAATGATCTATAGTTTTTAAAGTTTAGAAATATTACAATACCAATTATCGGATTTTTAAATAGAATGGGCTATTTATCACAGAACTATATATTTATGCAAATGTGTGAAATAAAGCCATTTCCTGTTAGTTTCCACTAATAGAATGATTCGAAAATCCTAGAACCAAATAATTAATGCCTGTTGATTTTAATCATCTTCTGTACATTTAAATAGATTGATGACCTAAATCTTTCTAGATTATGTCTCTAAAAATTGCAAGCTAATAATCATGAGACGAGAGTACTCTTATTTTCGATGTTCAATTACTTGATCTAGATCTAAACATTAAACTATATGTTACATAAGAGGCGCGGTGGCTGAGCGGTAAAGCACTTGGCTTCCGGGGACCGGTGTTCGAATCCTGGTGAAGACTGGGATTTTTAATTTCGGTACCTTCGGGCGCCTCTGAGTCCACCCAGCTCTAATGGGTACCTGACAATAGTTAGGGAAAAGTAAAGGCGATAAGTCGTTGTGCTGGCCAAATGACACCCTTGTTAACCGTAGGCCACAGAAACAGATGACCTTTGGTCACATCAGCTGCGTGGAGAGGGGGGAATAGCTGTGTGGGCGACATCGATCCGACCATAGATAATGCCCAGGCTTCACCTGAATCATAGTCGTTAGGGTACAGGCATGTTACAACGCTGGCAGAAGAAAAACGCCAGAGAAGAAAAGCAAGGTCAATGACACTAGCTCCAGCTGGAATAACCTGCCCAGTGTGCAGCCAAACATTCCGGGCTCACATAGGGCTCACCAGCCACATGAGGAGGCACCAAACCCCAACACAAAGCCCTCAGCCCCCCTGGATGACAAAGTGGCCATCATCGAACCACGATGGACGAACTATAGGTATGTTACAATTATATATCTTAACTTTATCACCGTTAACATAGCAGAGCTGTAGATAATTATAGAATACATTTCAATAACTATTTTTAAAGGGGAACTTTACTTCGCAAATTTATTACCAGTAGTGGATCCCCCAATGTACACAATTAACACGATATACAAAATGTACACAATTGAAACAATGTACACAACTGTTACCTCTCCCTGAAGCTTCCTTCAGCCCCACTGCTGTTACAGCTGGCGCAGATCCAAACTGTCCAGACACTCCATCGGCCATTAACTGAAACAACATTTCATTGGGAGAAAGAGTTAATAGAGCCTCATTTGGAAAAGTACGGAGAAAATTAGTATCTAGAGAGAACAAAGAGATTGTTTCTAGGCCAACTGTGAGCTAGGGGATATGTAGCCAGCACAACAACCAGTGCACCTCATTCACCAAAAAACGAATCGTCACGCGATAACCATTGATAAAACAAAGAAAAATGCTGTCACGTGATATCCGTTGTTGATTCAAATTAGGTCGTAAGTTGTATAGAAGAGAGAGGGAAGCAAGTGGTTCAGTGTTGTTTGTTTTCGATTGGTGAATGAGGTCCATTGATTTCAGACATTCCCAGCTAGGGCCATAGGGGTGCGGTGGCTGAGTGGATAAGCGCTTGGCTTTCGAATCTTGGGTCCTGGGTTCGTATCTAGGTGAAGACTGGGATTGTGAATTTCAGGATTTTCAGGGCACCCCTAAGTTCACCTAACTTTAATGGGTATCTGACTTTAGTTGGGGAAAGTAAAGGTTGATGGTCATTGTGCTGACCTGCTCGTTAACCGATCGCCAAAGAAACAGATGACCTTAACATCATCTGCCCTATAGGTCACAAGATCTGAAAGGGGAAATTTACTTTTACTTGACATGTAGGGCCAGGCCAGTATATTACAAGAAATGTTTAAATAATTTATAATCCTTGCTTTTTCGAGCCCGAAAACCAAGTAAAGACAAAAAGGAACCGAGCGTCCCATAATTCCCTGGTCAATAATAATATCATGAATAAACTTTCAGGTAGAGGTCACCGTATGTGACCAAATACGGGGCATGCCATTAAGTCTATTTCTAAAATCTGCTGTGTGTAAACAAGCCGGCGTGGGAAAAGGTCACGTGGTGTTCCAGAATAGTAACGCCACAGACGATACATGTTTCTGACAAATTTTAGTAGCTTGTTTGGACTTTATATAAATCAGGGAGAGAACTTGCAAGGATAGTCTTCAACGTCGTTACTGTCGATACAGTTTAAAAGAGATCAATACGACCCGACAGAGTTGGCAGAAGTTGACTAGAGTCGGTAGAGTACAACTCTGAACAGTTGATTGAGGGGCTGAACACGGCTCGATGCAGTCAGGTGCAGAAGAGTACTGTGAAGTGCAGATGAGTACTGTGAAGTGCAGAGAAGTACTGTGAAGTGCAGAGAAGTGCAATGAAGCGAACACAAGTACAGTGAATTACTATAATATGCAGAGAAGATCAGTGGAGTTCAGAGAAATACAGTTAAGTGCAGAAAGGTCAAAGTAAGAGAAATGCAGTAAAAATCCGATATTGTATGGCCTTCTACGCAACTTGTGTGTAATGACAAATCAATAGATTTTATTAGCAAATCAAGTTATTGGAAACAGAAATCGGGAGTTGTCAAGTTCTTTTAATTGACTTTAGGTCTCGACATGTACATTTAGCCAGCAGAAGTGAAACACGTAACAATACTAATTCTATGATTTCATTTATACAGACACATTTCCGTCGCCTGTTCTGGTCCATTCTCAATTATGAATATACTGGGGGAGGGGGGTTATGACAGAGATTCTTAAACTTTTTTGACCCGGGATCCTTTTATAAAATAAAGACTTGTTCTCCGGCCCCTAAGTGAAAAATCTGCATCAATACATACTATATAAGTAACAAAAAACACTACATTTTGTTTATTGAGATTAGAAGATAAGTTTAAGATAAAATAAATATAAAACTAACTTGAATTCACCTGGGACTGGGACATGGCTTTGTCCACACTCTAAAAACAAGTCTCTCTATGTATAAGTGTCTTTTAATAGTGAAGCATTTCAACATAACATATATACAAGGCTAACATTATATACAGAACAACTCCACTAGCTGACTTCCATTCTTCTTGTTTACAACACACTCGTAACTTCCCGCAAGTCCTTTAACTCCCAGGTACCCAACACTTGACCGTGTGTCACGGCTGACCACACATAGTAACCGTATCACAACAGATATCCAGTCGGGCAGATGAAGAATGTTTTCAAGTTTTTTGGTTTAGGTCGTCATAGAATAGTACGTAATAGAAACAGGACAGAGTACCGGAAGTGATGGGACGAGTTCATTATTATTTAACTCTTTCTCTCCTAATCGACGATACCATCGTTGATTTGAACTCATTAAATTAAATAAATATTTAATTTTTTTAAAACTTGACTTATGTGTTATATAAAATGAGCATGCATTTCCCTTTAATTCTAGACCAAACACAACATTTCCTGATAACAAACAACAAACAACGAAACTATTGAAGCCCAATCATAACAGGGTAGTGAAATAGTAATGAGCCAAATGAAGAATTCCTTCAAAACGTGGACAAATAAATACGGAGAGAAAGAGTTAAATTACCCGTTCACATTAACTGGCTTTTAGGGTAGAAACTTTTATAATTGTATAGCTGCCAAATCATTGACCTGAAAAACTAGGGGCGTTCGATGGAAAGTTTTAACCGAATTTTCATCTTTCTGCGCGCCGCCTTCAGTCTTCTGCCGGGCCAAAACAAATCGTTTTAGAAGGCCACAACTCTGGCCTGTGACGTCTGAACCTATGGGCAGTTTAGACCAATGTCCCGACGTCACGAGATGTGAAATCGCAACGCGCTGGTAAGGTAGTCAAGCGAAAACCACTAAGCAAGTGAAAACAAAATGATGTTACCTGGTAGCGGATTGCCGAGGTCTTCATCTATCAGGCCATCATTATCATCATCTGAACACAGGAAAAAAAAAAGATCTTAAATTACAACGTTCTGCTGGCGCGTGTTCAGCTCATGACAGTTTGAAAAAAAAAAGTGTAACTGTCCACACATTGGCTACACCAGCGGTTCTCAACCTTTTAAGCTCGGCGACCCCTTTTTACAACCCCCCCCCCACTCTACTCCGAGCCCCCCAACCACACAGCAATAGAAGAATAGACAAAAACAATCCATTTTTTCGATGGTCTTAGGCGACCTCTGACAAATCGTCAATCGATCCCCAAGGGGTCGCGACTCACAGGTTGAGAGCCCCTGGGCTAGACCATATTTTTTACAAAGTTTTTATCAACCCACTCTGTCTGTATGTCTGTCTAGCAAAAAATCTGTACACGTCATTTCTCCCGCACCCATTCTCGCATCAAGCTAAAACTTCGCACAATTATTCATAGACAGTCAAGACATAATCAATGTAAAAAAAAAAGTAACCATTATTTTGTTTAATAGCAACTAGGGACACTAATACGTCAGCATTCACATATATATGGCTAAATTTGTTGGGTTTAGTCCCCTGAAATAACTGTGTTCCGCGAGCCCTGAATAAGTCTTTCAAATATTCACACTTAACTAGAGTAACACCTGTAGTAAAATCACTAAATTTAGAAAGTCTTCAGGACAGAAGGCTCAAAAATAAAGTAGCAATTATACATAAAACAATGAACAATAATCTTCAAATACAAAAACAAAATTTAATAAAATACTCTGAAAGACACAAAGATTAAGGCACATTCCTCGTCCCATATGCTAGGACAAATTTGTACAAATACTCTTTCTTCCCTAGTGCTATTAGAGCATGGAATGGGTTGCCTGAGCTAGCCAGGAAAACCAGTGACTTAGCGTAATTTAAGTCATTGGTTAATATGCATGACTAAATGCATGACGCGTAGGACTTAATCATCTTCTTTTTTGAAGTAACGTCTGTATTATATAAGATAAGATGAACTACTGGAAGAATAAACCTCTTCAAAATATAAGCAAAGTGTTCGCTACATACATGTATTATATATCCTGCGGCTACTAGAAAGACATCAACAAAACCAATATAAAATAATTAGTATATGTTGTATATGTGGTACATTTGTGTCTGAATAATTCGTTATTCGGAAATACGTTTGGGTGTAACAACGAAAAATAATAGGGTAGCGAACAAAAGGAACTCTGAATGAGACAATAATGAATATCATCAATGGCTTTGAAAGGGAGGGCACTACAATTGACGAAACTAAATTAATAGACACTCTTGTGATTCGATTAAAATGAATGTAAGTAATAATGGATATATAGTTCGTCCATCGTGGTTCGGTGGTGACCACTTTGGTCATCCAGGGGGGGGGGGGGCTGAGAGCTTTGCACTGGGGTTTAGTGCTTCCTCATGCGGCCGGTGAGACCTATGTGAGATAGGAATGTTGGGCTGCTCACTGGGCAGGTTATTCCAGCTGGAGCTAGTGTCATTGTGCTTTGCTTTTCTTCTCTGGCGCTTTCCTTTTGCCAACGCTGTTCTCTTCAATTTGTGTGCCAGTTTTCGCAGCGCGACTCCATGATGTTCTAACCCGTGTTTCCGCCTCCGAGGTGGCAGGGTAACAGAAGACAGAGAAATATTATCAGGTATCGTACGGTTAGTCTGTTTGATAGAAAGGAAAACTAATTAGGCCACCATGGCTGAAACAGGTCAATTGTTTCGCTTTGCTTACCTATATCATTGTCGTCTTCTTCATCCACTCTCCCATCACAATCATTATCAACAAAATCAGAATTTTTAGTTTTCGCTATATCACTTTTCACACAGCCTTTCTGAAGAATACGAATTATACCAAGTGATAGTGCCGCACGGCTAGAGTAGGACATAAATCATTAAGTGATAGTACCTTACCGCCAGAATCGAACGTAAGTCTGGCTTTTAATTTGTTTTCAAAATTATCTAGTTTTTTTTTTTCTTAATTTAAATTTCTTCACAAAAGTCCGTGATTTAAGTCTTGCTAAAGTATTACAGTTAAATATTTAAACCGCAAAACTAAATAGGAATTTAATATATATATATATATATATATATATACAGTCCTTTTTGTGACGGTACACACACCAGTACGGCGTACCGGCACCTTTTTAAATGTGGGGAAAAATTATTACTTTTCTTCTATTTTAACGTATATTATTAATTTATTAGTAGTTAAAAGTTACGCAGTCCTTCATATATATATCTATATATCTATATCTATATCTATATCTATCTATCTATCTATCTATCTATCTATCTATCTATATATATATATATATATGTGTGTGTGTGAGTGTGTGCGTGTGTGTGTCCGTCAGTCCGTCCGTCCGTCAAGATTCTAAAAAAAAACATGAATCAAGAGACTTGTTAATTAAAAAAAAAAGAATCAGGGCTGGAATTAAGAGTGTGGATGCCCTAGGGCAAATTTTTTTTGTGGGTACCTACACTTTTTCGAAAGCTGTATTGAAAATCCACATATTAATAAAAAATAAAACGCTTATATTTAAAAGCATGCCACATTATAGATGATATAGTGTACTTCAATATAATTTAGTAGATTTAGCATTCTATGCCTGTATAAAGGATAAAGATATACAGATCTATGGCTATACATTATTCTATTTATAGTTAAATAGATAAGCCTTATAAACATTGATGTCATTTCCTGTGCATGTATGAACGAACTTGAAGTAGTAGATGAAGTCCAATTATTGCAGTTGCTTTGAAAAATGGATCTCACACATGCCATTAGCATGGTCATAATAATAATAATAATAATAATAATCTTTATTATCCGTAAGGAAATTTGTCTTACAATTTGTGCATTACACCAAACAACAAAACATTGTCATAGATCTAGAATCTACATACCTATTACAAGAAAAGGGACGCCTATTACAAGCAATCTCGACATGACCAACGCATAAGTTTTGAACCGAACTCAATAGAATTAGACAACATATGTTCCGAAAGCTTAAAGTCGAGACGAGCAATATGTGCCCTTGTGGAGCATCACCAGAGAATGCTGACCACATCCTTCAAAAGTGGATACTATATCAAGAGGCCCAAACAAGTCTCTGGCCCCAAAACCCTCCAGTAGAGCAAAACTATACCGAGAACTGCCTGATCTGGAAACCACTGCGCGTTCATCTCGTTTTTAGGATTACTGATCTGAACCCTCCAACATGTAAAAGAAGAAGTAGAATATATTTAGAATCTATATACAAATATACATTCAAGCTGAATCAAGTCTTGTTTTGGTGAGCTGAAAGATGGGTGACGTAACATGTGTGCCAATTGAAATCACTTTAAAGATCAGCTACCCTGTAGATTGCAAGATTTAACAGGGGAACTTTACATTTTATAGGTCAGGGTATACTATAGCCTATAGTTCATATATAGGTCAGGGTATACTATAGCCTATAGTTCATATATAGGTCAGGGTATACTATAGGCTATAGTTCATATATAGGTCAGGGTGTGCTATAGCCTATAGTTCAGTATATAGGTCAGGGTGTACTATAGCCTATAGTTCATATATAGGTCAGGGTATACTATAGCCTATAGTTCATATACAGGTCAGGGTATACTATAGCCTATAGTTCATATATAGGTCAGGGTATACTATAGCCTATAGTTCAGTATATAGGTCAGTCTAAACGCTGGTCTAATGGACAAACGTTAGTAACGTTGAATGATAATAAAAAGAATATTTATTTTATTTTTAATGTATAAATATTTTTACTTTAAAAAAAAGTAACTTCTTTCGAGATCTTGCGATCCAAAGGGCAGATGATATACAAGTCATCTGATCCTATAGCCGACGGTTAACGAGAGGGTCGTGTGGCCACCGCAACGACCAATCGCTTTTACTTTAAAAATAGTCACAACTTTGATATTTGAGAGACTTACAAAAGTTTCATCTTCGAATCGACGTATGTTAAAATAAATAAATACATAAAGTGCCCCTACCTCATACAGGCTCGCAGCTATAAATCCAGCTGGCATCATGTAGCTGCCATGCGCGCTCAACCCGAGCAGGTAGCAGCCGAATCGAACCTTTTTAGCCGACGTGATCAACTCGTGTGGTTTCCGGATACGAGTTAGGGCTAGATTGCCCACTGACCAATTCTTGGCGCCCTCTACAGGCATCCAAGTCATTTTTTTTCTTCAAAAGTGAACAAAAAAAAATATGTTTAGAAATAATATATAACGGATGACGTAAAGGCATAAATAATATATAATGACTTTTTATTACAGAGGGCAAAGTTCATAACACTAACTTTCTATTAAAAGTTTTTATGGTCCAATCAGATATATGTACATGTATATACTTCATTGTTTTATGTACATTTATATACTTGTAGCAACATATCCCACTCCCCTTAATAGTTAGCCACATATCCCACTTCCCTTAATAGGTAGCCATACATCCCACTCCCCTTAATAGGTAGCCACATATCCAACTTCCCTTAATAGGTAGCCATACATCCCACTCCCCTTAATAGGTAGCCACGCATATCACTTCCATTTATAGGTAGCCACAGATCCCACTTCCCTTAATAGGTTGATACACATACCACTTCCCTTCATAGGTAGCCACACATATCACTTCCCTTAATAGGTTGATACACATACCACTTCCCTTAATAGGTAGCCACACATCTCACTTCCTTTAATAGGTTGATACACATACCACTTCCCTTAATAGGTAGCCACACATACCACTTCCCTTAATAGGTAGCCACACATACCCCTTCCCTAAATAGGTAGTCACACATTCCACTTCCCTTAATAGGTAGCCACACATACAACTTCCCTTAATAGGTAGCCACACACACGACTTCCCGTAATAGGTAGCCACATATACCACTTCCCTTATTAGGTAGCCACACATCCCACTTCCCTTAATAGGTTGATACACATACCCCTTCCCTAAATAGGTAGCCACACATCCCACTTCCCTTAATAGGTTGATACACATACCCCTTCCCTAAATAGTTAGCCACATATACCCCTTCCCTAAATAGGTAGTCACACAACCCACTTCCCTTAATAAGTAGCCACACATATCACTTCCCTTAATAGGTAGCCACATATACCACTTCCCTTAAAAGGTAGCCACACACCCCACATCCCTTAATAGGTTGATACACATACCACTTTTCTTAATAGGTAGCCAAACATACCACTTCCCTTAATAGGTAGCAACACATCTTACTTCCCTTAATAGGTTGATACACATACCACTTCCATTAATAGGTAGCCACACTTACCACTTCCCTTAATAGGTAGCCACACATACCCCTTCCCTAAATAGGTAGTCACACATTCCACTTCCCTTAATAGGTAGCCACACATACCACTTCCCTTAATAGGTAGCCACACATCTTACTTCCCTTAATAGGTTGATACACATACCACTTTTCTTAATAGGTAGCCACACATACCACTTCCCTTAATAGGTAGCAACACATCTTACTTCCCTTAATAGGTTGATACACATACCACTTCCATTAATAGGTAGCCACACTTACTACTTCCCTTAATAGGTAGCCACACATACCCCTTCCCTAAATAGGTAGTCACACATTCCACTTCCCTTAATAGGTAGCCACACATACCACTTCCCTTAATAGGTAGCCACACATCTTACTTCCCTTAATAGGTTGATACACATACCACTTCCATTAATAGGTAGCCACCCATACCACTTCCTTTAATAGGTAGCCACACATACCCCTTCCCTAAATAGGTAGTCACACATTCCACTTCCCTTAATAGGTAGCCACACATACCACTTCCCTTATTAGGTAGCCACACATCCCACTTTCCTTAATAGGTTGATACACATACCCCTTCCATAAATAGGTAGCCACATATACCACTTCCCTTAATAGGTAGCCACACATCCCACTTCCCTTAATAGGTTGATACACATACCACTTCCCTAAATAGGTAGTCACACAACCCACTTCCCTTAATAGGTAGCCACACATATCACTTCCCTTAATAGGTAGCCACACATCCCACTTCCCTTAATAGGTTGATACACATACCACTTTTCTTAATAGGTAGCCACACATACCACTTCCCTTAATAGGTAGCCACACATCTTACTTCCCTTAATAGGTTGATACACATACCACTTCCATTAATAGGTAGCCACACATACCACTTACTTTAATAGGTAGCCACACACAACAATTTTTCTTAATAGGTAGTTACACATCCCACTTCCCTTAATAGGTAGCCACACATATCACTTCCCTTAATAGGTAGCCACATATACAACTTCCCTTAAAAGGTAGCCACACATCCCACTTCCCTTAATAGGTTGATACACATACCACTTTTCTTAATAGGTAGTCACACATACCACTTCCCTTAATAGGTAGCCACACATTCCACTTCCCTTAATAGGTAGCCACACATTCCACCTTCCTTAATAGGTAGCTACATTACACTTCCCCCAATAGGAAGCCACACCCCACTTACCTAAAATAAATAGTGGCCACACACTTTCTTTAGTTAGCCGTACATCCCACTTTACTTAAAAGGTAGCCACACATCTCACTTCCCTTCATAGATAGCTGCACATCGCTTTCCTTAATAGGTAGCCACACATTGCACTTCCCTTATAAGTAGCCACACATCCCTCCTCCTTTAATCGATAATTAGACATCTCACACTATGAGCAGGTTATGTATCTAGTTTTAGATGTTTTAGTTGTCAAGGAGATATGTCCTTGTTAATGAATTATTTTGCTGGAGAGCGAATAAAGGGAAATAACGTGTCTGGTAGATATAGTTTTAAAGATAGAGTTCTTCCCCTTCAGATAATTTTTTTTTACAGGATTTAAACAAAAATATTCTGCTAGATTTTTCATGAAATTCTATATTCGTCTTCAACGCTATGCTCTACAAGATTGAGGTAGCCCGTACTGACCCCTTATTGTGATGGTTCTTGCTCGTAATAAGCTTATTTGTAGGGAGGTTATATAGAACATTAAACTGATATACAGCATGTCCATTATTAGCATACTGCATACGCTGATATTTTTTGTTTTGACTACGAGGCTGTGGTTCTCTCAACTCTTCTATATAGATCTAAGGGGAATGATAGAAAATTTAAAGTACTCTCGTTCTCTGCAAATATTGCATAATTTCAGATGTTTTAATATTGAAAAAGATAGAGACATCACCAAAAATGATGCCCATGACATTAAATTACGAATAATCCGGTACTTTTATACACATCATATATAAGTCCGCGCTATTTCGTCTTGCGCTATTTTGTCGGGTCAACAGATCTAAGGCATGGGTACTATACAGAGAGCAACTAAGACTACTTGAGCGCTTTCACCAAAGATGCTTGCGCTCCATAATCGACATACGGAGGCAAGACCGCATTACAAACAGCGATGTCCTAGCGAACGCCGGGATGGACAGTATAGAGGGACTTCTTATGGTCCGACAGTTACTCTGGGCAGGGCACGTATCCCGTAAGGGAGACAAACGTATGCCAAAGGCAGTCTTTTTTGGTGAGCTAAAAGGTGGTGGACGTAACAGAGGCGCCCCCAAGGTAACGCTTCAAAGACCAGCTTAGGCGTTAACTTTCCTTGGCTGACACAGAAGAGAGCACCTGGTTGCATGCGGCCTCAGAACGAGACAGCTGGAGGTCATTCACAAAGGCCGCGGGATACACATTTGAGACCAAAAGAAAATCCGCTGCCGAGGACAAACGCAGACAGCGAAAAGAAAATCTAAATCGACCACCTGCGGACAATGGCTATGCTTGCCCTACAAGTGGCAAAATATGTAGGTCACAGCTGGGGCTGCGCAGCCAAGGGAAATACTGCATTCCTCACTAATCTTTGGACTCGAAGACAAGCCTTATTACTTACACTGATAACAACTGACCATCAATCAAAATATTGGCGTGGCTATCATTCGGTGCAACCAAGATGACGTGATGTACAATACGATACTCGTCCTCAAAATAGGGTGTCCTGGTCAAATAATAAGATTATAATTTCATTTCTGAAATAATAGGGTTATAATTTCATTTTTAAAATAATAAGATTTTAATTCCATTTCTGAAATAATATGGTTATAATTTCATTTTTAAAATAATAAGATTATAATTCCATTTCTGAAATAATGTGGTTATAATTTCATTTTTAAAATAATAAGATTATAATTCCATTTCTGAAATAATATGGTTATAATTTCATTTTTTAAAAAAATAAGATTTTAATTTCATTTCTGAAATAAAAACATTATAATTTCATTTCTTTTGATGATGATTTTTACAAACTTTTTGGTATGGATTGACTACGGGTAACGACAAGGCAATGGAACGTCACTTTTTGGAGGCATAGAATTATGAAACCCCTACAAGCTATGTCACAATGATGTTAGGAAGTCACAAGGGGAATAGATGAACAGGGGAGATATGTCATAGACTTGGCAGAATTTAAGTCATTTATCAACATGCACGAATAGCTTGACCTTGAAACACGCTCTTGCTATCATCATCATCTTTTTTTTAAAGAAGCATTTGCATTTCACAAAATAAGAGACTTTAAAGAGGAAAGAAGTGTTTTTTTATAATGGTCACTTACAAAGGGCCGCGGGATACTCATTTGAAACCAAACAAGAATCCGATGCCGAGGATAGACTTAGACCGCAAAAAGATGATCTTAATCGACAATGGTTATGTCTGCGCTCCATTTGGCAAAATATGTAGGTTACAGCTGGGGCTTCGAAGCCTCGGTAAAGACTGATTTCCTGATTAATCTTCGGACTTAAAGACAGGCCTTATTAGATTTTTGTTTAAATATCGTTTCATATCATTGTTACTAGATTTATGTCTGACTACAAGTTGAGTTTTTTTTGAAAAAAATTATATTTGAGTTTTTGTTTACATAAGACGTTTGTATAAGTTATTTTAAATTATTTCTCTAAATTATATTAAACCTACATCGGTTTAGGTGCGCGACTTGGATTTTAAATTTCGGGATCACTAGGGCGCCTCTGGGTCCGCCCAGCTCTAGTGGGTGCCTGAAATTAATTGGGGAAAAAGTGAAAGGCGGTTGGCCTTTGTGCTGGCCACATGACACCCTCGTTAATCGTGGAACACAGAAACAGATGAGCTTTACATCATCTGACCCATAGATCGCAAGGTCTGAAATGGGAACTTTACTTTTGACATGATGAATCAAAAGTCACAAGGCTTGCGATGACACGGAAGCCCATACATGAAAAAACGAAACCCCGAACTTCTTTGTGAGTCTTCGTGCGTCTTCGTGAGTCTTTGTGAGTCTTCGTGCATCTTCGTGAGTCTTCGTGAGTCTTCGTGAGTCTTCGTGCGTCTTCGTGCATCTTCGTGAGTCTTCGTGAGTCTTCGTGAGTCTTCGTGCGTCTTCGTGCGTCTTCGTGGTCTTCGTGCGTCTTCGTGCGTCTTCGTGGGTCTTCGCCTAAGGCGCAGCACTACCATGGAGGATAAAATCAACTTGCCGCCCAATACGAGTAACGGGGTGAAAGGATTCATGTCTACGTCTGAGTAAGTTATTATCTTAAATCATACAGTACAGACGTTACTTCAAAAAAGAAGATTATTACGTCCTACGCGTCCTGCATCCAGTCATGCATGTTAACCAATAACTTAAACTCTGCCAAGTCACTGGTTTTCCAGTCTGGGGCAGGCAACCCATTCCATGCTCTAATAGCACTAGGGAAGAAGGAACATTTGTACAAATTTGTCCTAGCATATGGAACGAGGAATGTGTCTTTATTTTTTTGTCTTTCCGATTAATCTATTACATTTTGTTTTTGTATTTGAAGATTATGGTTCATTAATTTATATATAATTGTTATTTTATTTTTAGTCTTCAAATTAATTAACTATGGTCTTGATGTTATCATTAAAAGTAGTGAAATAAGAGGCATGTATGGGCGAGAGGGAAAGAGTTCAAAACTATAGAATTATTATAGTATTGCATTATATTATCCTTAAATGGAAAGGCAAGTGGTGACAAACCCTTTACTGCCTTGGGGACTTGATTAATTTTTTTTTTCATTTCAGAATAATCTAATTTAGAACTCCAATAAGAAAAACGTCATACATCTAAATTATATTGCAGACAGATAAGGTTTATAATTGTTAAGCTAGACCAGATAAACCAACACTATAATGACTACAGCAGTATTGACTAAACATATCAATTTTCTCTCAACGCTTGGTTAACCCTTCCTAATCAAAAGCTAGAAACCTGTTTAGTAACAAACATTGCTGATAGATAGTCCTCGTTTCTGTTCATTAAACAAGTGCAAACACGAAGAAAATGAAGATGCTATAAAATAAACCAGAAGTTTCATGTAAAAGAGGTATTTTCTCTATTGGATCTATTCTGTGCTCAGAGACTCTTATAATGGCCAGCCATTACCGCATTAAATTCAGAAAAATCATAACCAAGCTTAAAGCTAAATATATACATTTTTTTAAATAAGAAAAATCAAGCAAATATTTTTTTATACAAAACATGTCTAGTTATATAAAATTCAAAATTGGCGGGAAATTGGACTGTTAATGTGGGACAAAGAAATGTAATGTGATGACCTACGTCCAGTGGTACATGTCCAGGAAGAGCTCAGTTGGAATCAGAAGGGACATGGTGGCGTATCCTTTGTAAGAATTGAACGGCATGCATGCAGACCTCCGAATGTACGTGACCTGAACTGGCCTGCTGCTACTGATGCTGTACGGCTTGGCGCCATTGTTTATCTGGAGAGATGCAGCTCTAGTATATATATATATGTGTGTGTGTGTGTGTGTGTGTGTGTTCACATGGGTGTCAATCAGGTAAACTCCCCACAGGAGCAGGGGGGGAAGGCGGGATGTAGGGCCTGGCAACTCCCGTCCCGTAAATTCTGTTGCTACAGAAAGATCGACAGTGGAAAACAGAAAACAGATAACAGATAACAGATAACAGAAAACAAATAACAGAAAACAGAAAACAGAAAACAGAAAACAGAAAACAGATAACAGATAACAGAAAACAGATAACAGAAAACAGATAACAGAAAACAGATAACAGAAAACAGATAACAGAAAACAGATAACAGAAAACAGATAACAGAAAACAGATAACAGAAAACAGATAACAGAAAACAGATAACAGAAAACAGATAACAGAAAACAGATAACAGAAAACAGATAACAGAAAACAGACAAATGTCTTTCTCTGGTGCGTTCTCATGAAATCATTGTTTTGTATGTGTAGTGTGTTGTTATAATAATTGAGGACTTCAATGCTAATAAATCGCAGATGTTAGAGAGTGGTATTTTGTTGATAGAAGAGAGAGAAAGAGAGAGGAAGGGGAAGATTGAGGAAGAGGAAGAGAGAGGAAGAGCAGGAGAGAGGAAGAGCAAGAGAGAGGAAGAGAGAGGGTGGGAAGTGAGAGACAGAATGGGAGTGAGACAGAATATGAGAGAGGGAGAGAGATATACAAAAGACTTTTTATATGACAAACTATTTAAGTTATACAAGGGCAGGTAATTAGTATTTGTTGGGTTGTTTCCCCCGCGCCCATGTAGCCGTTAAAATTTATGGATAAATCTTGGAAGCGTAAGCAGACATCTGAAGAAATTTCAAATTGATCTGAGAATGGGTGTGAGAGAAAATAACATGTACACACTTTTTATCAGACAGACAGACAGAAAGACAGACAGACGTAGTTAGTTGATAAAAGCTTTGCACAAGAAACGTTGATCATTTTCTAGACGGTGTATACTGTTGAAACTATGAAGTATATACATCACTTACAACATTGGAAGCGGCACTGACCTGGAACGAGTCACCCTGCTTGTCAATTTTGATGAAGGTTGTTATGTTGGTGGTTACGGTCAGCGTTGTGCCGTCCGCCGCAGCAACCACCATCAGGTAGGTGCTGAGAGGGTCCTCAAACGCTGGCAATACAAAGAATGTCTTCCCGTAGCTCTCCGCTGGGAGTAAGTACTCTGTGAACGAATAAAGTTGTTTTTTTTTGTTTGGTTATGTCGTGTACACATTTCATTGACTATTTGGTGTACACATCTCGATGACTTTGTCGCATACATATTTCTATGTCACGTACACATTTCTTTGACTATGCCATGTACACTTATCTATGACTATGTCATGTACACTTTTCTATGACTATGTCATGTACACTTTTCTATGACTATGTAATGTACACTTTTCTATGACTATGTAATGTACACTTTTCTATGACTATGTAATGTACACTTATCTATGACTATGTCATGTACACTTTTCTATGACTATGCCGTGTACACTTTTCTATGACTATTTAATGTACACTTTTCTATGACTATGCCATGTACATTTTTCTATAACTATGCAATGTACACTTTTCTATGACTATGCCATGTACACTTTTCTATGACTATGCCATGTACACTTTTCTAAGACTATGCCATGTACAATTTTCTATGACTATGCCATGTACATTTTTCTATGACTATGCAATGTACACTTTTCTATGACTATGCCATGTACACTTTTCTATGACTATGCCATGTACATTTATCTATGACTATGCAATGTACACTTTTCTATGACTATGCCATGTACACTTTTCTATGACTATGCAATGTACACTTTTCTATGACTATGCCATGTACACTTTTCTATGACTATGCAATGTACACATTTCTTTGACTATGTCGTGTACACATTTTATTGACTATGCCTCGTACACCTATCTATTATCTATCTATTATCTATCTATTATCTATCTATTATCTATATATCTACCAGATACTGAATTCCTTCGAAGAGTGGGTCTGCAAAGCATCCACACAATCCTGATGCAGTCCCAGCTGCGATGGGCAGGACACGTCAGCAGAACGGAAGACCTCAGCATCCCTAAACGGCTCTTGTATGGCCAACTAAGCGAAGGAAAGCGCTCGCAAGGTGGTCAAAGAAAGCGCTTCAGGGACACCCTCAAAGCTTCTCTGAAGGCGCTCAGCATAGACTCAGCCACATGGGAGACAGAGGCACATGACAGAGCCTCATGGCGTCGCGCTGTGAAAACTGGCGCACATGTTGCCGAGGAAAAGAGAACAACTCTGGCAGAAGAAAAACGCCAGAGAAGAAAAGCAAGGCAAACGACACTAGCTCCAGCTGGAATAACCTGCCCAGTGTGCGGCCGAACATTTCGGGCTCACATAGGTCTCACCAGCCACATGAGGAGGCATAAAACCCCAGTGCAAAGCCCTCAGCCCCCTGGATGACAAAGTGGTCATCATCGAACCACGATGGACGAACTATATTATCTATCTATCTGTCTACCTGTCTGTCTGTCTCCTTATATCAACGGCACCTCCGCACGCACTAGTCCGATCATTTAGAGAAGATACAACTAAATTCTATTTCTTCAAAGACATCGTGACAGACATACACACTCACCCAAAACAAGATTCGGGCTCACAGTCTCATTTTCAGGTTTTCCTGTGACAAAGCATTCCGAGTTAGATGTGACGCCAAGGCAGTTGCCAGTGACAACGCCGATGGGATAGCTTCCTATGATTTGTGTTCCTGCAGGTTTGTAAAGTAAATAATCGATTATATTGTGTAATGAAATGGATGAGACGGTCGATACGTAACAGCATCAATACTGAGCCTACATTCCAAAAGTTCAATTCCTTTTGACACCTTTACAAACCTACACAACTCCACACACATTTCTATATATGTAGAGAGAGAGAGAGAGAGAGAAAGAAAGAAAGAAAGAAAGAAAGACAGAGACAGAGAGACAGAAAGATAGACATTAGATAGAAAGGCATAAAGGTAGATAGATAGATAGATAGATAGATAGATAGATAGATAGATAGATAGATAGATAGATAGATAGATAGATAGATAGATAGATAGATAGATAGATAGATAGATAGATAGATAGAGATACATACATACATACAGACAGACATATAGATAGATAGATAGATAGATAGATAGATAGATAGATAGATAGATAGATAGATAGATAGATAGATAGATAGACAGACAGACAGACAGACAGACAACTCCACACACATTTCTATATATGTAGAGAGAGAGAGAGAGAGAAAGAGAGAAAGAAAGACAGAGACAGAAAGATAGACATTAGATAGAAAGGCATAAAAGATAGATAGATAGATAGATAGATAGATAGATAGATAGATAAATAAATTATGTCTTTTATATAGCGCTACTTTTATGCTTATAGCATGCTCAGAGCGCTTTGGTCCAATCTCAGTTGTGTGTGTGTGGGGGGGGGGGGGGGGAAGGGGAATCTAGGAGAAGGTTTTTCCGTGCTCCTCAGTAAACACAACTCTGCCCGAGTTGGGAATCGAACCTCGAGCCCCAGTTCATAGACAAGCCAAGTTCAAGCGCACTTAGCCTCTCGACCACGTTTCATACATACATACATACATACATACATAGGTCGGTATATAAGTAGGTAGGTCGGTAGATAGGTAGGTAGGTACGTAGATAGATAGATGCATACATATACATACATACATACATATATACATACATACATACATAATACAAACATACATAATACATACATAGCTTACAAAGAGACGCAATACAAACACATGTAAAACATGCACACACTCTCCACACATAAGCTCCCCACACATAAGCTCCCCACACATACGCTCCCCACAAATACATATGCAATAGACAATAGCTAGTCGTACCTGTAAATTCCCCGTACATCTTTTTACTATTGACACAGTTGATCAACTCGAACGCACTTCGCCTAAATAAAACAAACACAAAACACAAAACACAGACTAAGTATATTAATATTATTTTTAACAAAAATATATACTTGTGAGTCTTGGACGCTAACTACAGAGCTAGAGAGGAGGATCCTAGCAATGGAATTAAGATGCTACAGAATAATGTTCATTTATAAAAGTTTTAATAAAAGATACAAGACACCGAGAGCAAAGACAAACAGACACAAACACTCTTTTGTTCCCCTGGCAATCAAATCATTAAATTAGAACAATCTGGTATAAACTTTGTCACACGTAAATTATGAGTGAGTCTGGGTGTGAATGTACACTTTGGTTTCTTATAGTTATAATGTTTTTTGTTTGGTGTAATGCACAAATTGTAAGACAAATTTCCATACGGACAATAAAGATTATTATTATAAGCATCCAAATTAGGTCACTAGAGACTGTGGCCCACCATTATGCTAAAACAGCACTCCATTCCATTATTTATAATAGTAATAATGACAATGACTTCGAGAGAGAAGATTAAGGATGAGTGTTGTGTCATAAAATCCTGACCCATAGGGTGATTTTATTTTTTCTAGAATCATTTTAGCTTTTTTTTTTATAGATGTTTGTCTCAAACAGCTGCCCAAATGGGGTTTGTCATGCATATTAACCAATGACTTAATTCTGCCAAGTCATTGGTTTTTCTGGCTAGCTCAGGCAACCCATTCCATGCTCTAATAACACTAGGGAAGAAGGAGTATTTGTACAAATTAGTCCTAGCATATGTAACGAGGGTTATCCCTTTATCCTTGTGTTTTTCTAAGTATTTTATTAAATTTTGTTTTTGTATTTGAAGATATTGGTTCAGTGTTTTATGTATAATTGCTACTTTACTTTTGAGTCTTCTGTCCTCAAGGCTTTCTAAATTTAGTGATTTTACTAAAGGTGTTACTCTAGTCAAATGTGAATATTCGTTTGTTATGAATCTCAGTGCTCTATTTTGTGTCTGTTCCAGTTTCTTAACGTTAACTTGAGTTGAGGGGTCCCAAACGGAGGATGCATAATCTATTATTGGCCAAACCAAGGTTAAATAACATTTTAGTTTTATGTTCTTATTTGATTTATAGAAAGTTCTTTGAATACATCCTAATGCTTTGTTTGATTTTGTAATAGTTGCGTCATTAGGGAGACCTAACAACTGTTCAGTTACCTTGGAAGAGTCTCTACTATGGTATCATTGTTGCCGTAGGTTTTATTCTTGTACTCTATGACGTTCAGCATTCCAGGCTCTGACTTAATCCGAAGCTTAATCATGACCTTGGTTTCCGTAAGAGATATGACCAGAACAGAGGGTATATACCTGTAAATCAGAGATTATTAAAAAAAAAATTAAAGTTCCCCTTTCAGACATTGTGGTTGGTCTATAGAGACAAACGAAATGCATCTTAGTCAACGCACAACATCTATTACATCACCCTATATTGTTTGGTCATCTAAGAGCTGGTCCGAAGTTTGAAAAAAAAAACTGTTTGAGCGTCAAACATTAAAAAAAAAAAACCTGTGTTAACCACAGTTCTGTCTGGAAGAGACCCAAGTCAATGCCTATGTAAGCATTGCAATTTCCGATACATCAGGCCCCCGGGCGCATGGGCTAGACATGGCCGAAGGCCGAGTGCACCGGGAACCTCCGCCATTTTCTTATGTTGTATCAAACTAACCGTGGAGGACTCGCCATTAGTGTAAACGGTCCCTTGAGGAACGGCGAATGGATTATCGACAGGGCCGTGAGAGCTCTCTTTCAACTCCGCTCCGTGCAATGGGTAAGCTCTCGCCAACCCGTGGACACCCCCACGGGAGTTTTGTTTTGCTATTCATTTAACCTAGTTACCCCCCTCAAGTAACCGTTTCCACACGGGCGCCACTTTGAGGCAGAATAGCATGCCCGCAATCATCCTACATCAAACAATGCACGTGCACCATCAATAACACCTATATACGTTTAGCTACCACAACGACCAGCGAAACCACCATCATATATCAAACAAAACAAAAGTAAGACCAGCGTTTTGCCAACTAGTGCCGGAGAAATCCGAAGGCTCCCTAAAGATCGCGTAATAAAAATTCCCAGTTTTCAACAGGATTGGAACCTAGGACCCCAGGCTCGGAAGCCAAGCGCCTTACCACTGAGCCACCCCGCCTCCAAGTTAAACTACTCATAGGCGCCCTAAAGATCCAGTAATTAAAAATCCCAGTTTTCAACTAGATTGGAACCCGAGACCCCATATTCGAAAGCCAAGCAGTTTACTAATGAGCCACCGCGCCTCCGAGTTAGAGGAAATGATATATTGATCTACCTCAGTGTCACTGCATAGTAAATGTTTCCCCATCCTTCTGTCGGTACTGCCAGCATTAATTCTGTAGATGACGGGCCGTGATTGACAGACAACCACATAGAAAACAAATCAGTTCCAACAGCTCGATAGGCTGATCTAGTAACCACCGAATCATTCAATCTGTCAGATAAATCAATCAATCAATCAAAACAAGAAAGACATTATTCTTCTTCTAGCCGGTATTTTGCTGCTGACGAAGTGGAGTAGTGTTCAATCTCGATATTGTAAGATTAATTACCCCTAATTAATAATTTTATAATTATAACATTGTTATTGATTCAAGTTGTTATTCTCTTATACACAATAGACAATTGTGCCAAGTTTACGCTTATTACCGAGAAGGAGAAAGCCAAAAAGAAGGTGTGCAAAATTTGTATAATACAGACAGATGAAGTGAGTTGATACAAGCTTGTTAAAAATAATAAACTGTGACTTCACTGTAGCTAAACAATCACTGGCTAGAATACCATAGAAAACTAGTAAAATACTTCTATGGATTTTAAAACTAACAAGTCTCAGGTCTCTTACAGCAACATTATTCCAAAAGGGGGATAACTCCACTCTAACAAACCAATCAATGAAATCAAAATTAACATCAAATTTCGCTAGCACAGGTTTTAATCATCGAACTATTTGCAATACTTTATATAAAACATTCAAAACACTTGAGTTCAATAGGTTTTTAAAAGCGAAGATCGGGCCCCCATGGCCATCTTTGAGTTCAAGTGAAAACAAGGAGAAAGAGGCAACATCATTGTTCATCTTGTATCAAACAAAATAATCGATTAGTAATAATTAATTAACTATTTGACTAATGTTTTTTTTTATTTATTCATTTTTTTGATAGGTACGAGAAGCAATTGTTTAAGTTAAAGTATCAACATGATCAGAGATTAATTACCGTTAATAAACTGACTAACTGTTTAACCCTTAAAGTGCTGGGCAAAATGGAATTACATTTCTGATGTTTAGAGTCTAAAGTGCCTCACGCGTTTTAAGGGTTAATTTTTTTAATTGATTTTACAGCTTGTCTATGCCCCCAAAAATAATTATTGCAGAGTCTCAACTTGATCCAAGAATGGGTGTCGGAGAAATAACGTGTACAGTCTTTTGACCAGAGTAGGTTGATATAAACTTTGTCATAAATACCTCACCTGCTTCCTGTACAATCCAGCATAGAGTGTAGAGCTAATTCTTTGTTTCCAACCATAATGATTGAATAATTACATAACGCTTCTTCCGAAGTCAAATTGACCTAACCAGAACACAGAGATAACTTTTAGTTACTGTCACGTACTAATAAATGTCAAGGTTGTTATGATGGTATAAAGAAAAACAATAAACAACATCTTTAGATTTTCAGCAAGAGCAGTGAAATTCCAATGGAGCTATAAATAGCACAGGGTGTTGAAAATTAGCAGGAATCTTGGCAGGCGAAGATTCTGAATCTTACATTTTTACTGTGGTTGCCAATTTAATGAGGGGGGTATCAAAAAGTAAAGTTCCCCTTTCAGACCTTGTGGTCTAAAGGGCAGATGATGTAAAAGGAGTTTGAGTTTTGAGTTTAGGCACATCGGCACAATTTAGGCCATGTCGTGCCGTGTCGTGATGTAAAGGTCATCTGTTTCTGTGGCCTACGGTTATACGAGTGTGTCAAGAGGCCAGCACAACGACCAACCGCATTTACTTTTCCCCAATTAATGTCAGGTACCCATTCGAGCTGGGTGGACTCAGGGGCGTCCAAAGATCCCGAAATTTAAAAATGCCAGTCTTCACCAGGATTCGAACCCGAGGCTCATGGTTCGGAGGCCAAGCGCTTTACAACTCAGCCACCGCGCCTCCGAGGCGGTATACGTCCATGAGAAGACAATAAGCTAGGTCATCCATCTTAAACGAAATGTGTCTAGCTATGTCTAATTCTGACAATCTACTAATAAAATCGAATTTATATAGTGTCTGTTAACTCTTTCAGTGCGTATTATTTTGATTAGAAAAAAAAATGTTTTCCAGGACGAACAGAAACTTTTCAAAGGGTGGGGGTGGGGGGGATATGTTTCACTAACTAACACATAGATAGTGAGACAAACATTGTAGCGTGAATCAGACAAGAAAAAAAAAGTGACTGAGCAAAGTTAAGATCTCTCTGTTTATCATGCAAGACTAGACCGACACATAGAGTCACGTTAAAAGTAATGATCTTCCTGGAAGGGAATGTTTATAATTTATAATTTGAGAACCCTCTCTACATACGATGGCTGCCTGGTCGTGCGGTTTGCACGATGGACTGTCGTTCGGATTTATCGACGATCGAAGGTTCAAACCCTGCCCGCTCCCATCCCCCGTCGTCCTGCGGGAGGTTTGGACTAGGAAGTAAACTATCTTCAACTCTGAAGGAACATCCGAAACATGTCAAACATTTAACAAACATTTTACAAACATTTACTTTTAATTTTTAATTAAATGGATTTTGGAATGGATTGCTCTAACAAGATAATAAAAATTTAAAAAAAGCAAAGCTTATACGAAGTGTGACTGTACCTATAAGTTTGGAGCAGCAATGTAGTTAAGTCTGTAATAGATCTACAGTTCTACACCAACAACAAGAAATGTGCGCGAGTAATACTATTTTTACCGATTGTTATTGTCATCGCTATTTCACGCTTTGAGCTTTCTCAATACGCTATGATCCTATCACTTGTCTGGGCCAGTTGGGAAAACGGGAGGGGGGGGGGAGGAGAAAGAAGGGGGGTATCATGGGTGGAGCTTACCGTAAATGTTTTTCAAAGCATTTACAAAAAAAAAAAAAATAATAATAATAAAAGAAGGGGGGGGGGGCTGAATTCAAACTCGTGGCTCTCGCCTCCACGGGATGATGTGCCAAACCACTCTGCTAGCGAGGTACTTATGACTAAAGAAGATTGTGTAGTTATATATTTTATGTGTCCATTTAGAGCGGCGACCTATAAAGGAGACTAATTCAGCTTATACCACCACTTCGGTGAAAAACAATACCTTTCCCTTGTTTGAGATACCAAACAAAAAACATTAATTACCAAAAGTTATTAACTTTATTTGTTTAAATTGAGTATTGCGTTGTCAGGTAAAAGAAATAATTGTGCAAAATCTCAGCTAGATCCGATATTGGGGGTGTGGGAGAAATAATGTGTACACACTTTTTACCACACAGAGTTGATATAAGCTTTGTAAAACTAGGACCCCCTTTTTGTAGACTGTAAAATACTCACCGGAAATTTGTGAAAACTTATGGAATAGAAAGAAAAGGTGATGTTGCTTGCGCCTGGAGTGTTGTTGACCATAAGAGCGCGAGGCATGGCTACAACAAATGTCTTGCCATACTGATTACTTCTGACACCTGCAGTTCGATATAAGAATACATATAAGAATACATATAAGAATATGAATATGTATAAGAAAACATGTAAGAACACATATAAGAATACTGTACTAGAGAACTGTTTCTAATGTTTAATCACTTATATTTAAATCTAATATTTAACCATTCGAACACAAACAAGGACCGTATCGCCAAAAAAAAAACAAAGAAATCATAAACAGATCAATACAGCGATTGAACGAATGTACAGCCTTACATGTAAAGAGATTCTATCCAAGGCAAAATATAGAGAAATGGAGAACGACGAAGACGGTCAACAGATCATCTGTGGTGCCCCAACGGTCCAACAGACAAGAGATTGGTTAAAGTAAAGGCTAAGTAAATCAAGTGTAGGCCTATAAGCACTCCACTATATCAAATGTCTGAATGCTTAGCTATCACATGTTTAGACACTTTAGTAATCCCAAATCCTGCAAATGTAATTGGCATTCAGGGCCGGATTTACTAAAATTAAAGACTTGCGTAGTCGCAAAGGGCCTTCTTTTAAAATGAAGTCTAGTGTTTACGTATAACTTTCGTTTTCAGAAAATAACCGTCCTTTTTCTTTCAGGGATATTTTTTTGGTTTTGGTTTTATGAATATTACTGAATTGCATTTAGAATGAAGCTTGAAGAGAATTTGGGCTCCTTAAATAATTAAGCCTAGGGTCTCTACTTTCTTAACTCCGGCACTGGTGGCAATAGGAACAAGACACAGTTGACGTAAAACATTGCTGACGTTATTACGTACCAAAAGTTCCACTCATGAGGCACAGAGAGACAGCTAGAATGGCCAATGCAGTGTGGAAGTACATTGCTGACGGTTTATACTATGTTCATTATGTTTTAATCTCTAGCCACAAATCTGAAAACAAGCAACATATAAACAAATCTTTTTTTTTTTTAGAAAACAAAGCTTATCTTAGGTAAAAGTCCTCACATAAAACTATACACATAAAACTATATCTCTCAATAATGTAGAAGTTATTTCCCTTATTCCATATTAACACATTATCAACAATCAATCGACTGTTTGGTTAATATTTCTTTTATTGATTCATGTTTTGTTAGGGACAATAAATAATTGTTTTAACTCCTTCTCTCCTAACTGTTCGATACCAGCGTGGATTCCACCAGAATGTGGTAAATAATTACGGGGAGAAAGAGTTAAGTTTCGGTTTGATCCGAGGATGGTTGAGGGGGGGGGGGGGAATAACGTGTTCATATATCCAATAGAACAAAACCCTACATATTTAGCAGTATCTGTGAATACTGAAGGATTATCTTCCCTTTTGGATGTAAAACAAAATAATTAATTGCTATTAATAATCTGACTATTTGTTTATTTTTTTTGTATTGATTCACGACTTGTCTGTGCCAAAAAATAAATGTGCCAAGTTTCAACTTGATCTGAGAATGTGTGTGTGAGAAATAACGTGTACTAAATTTTTACCAGACAAACAAAATGAGATATAAGTATTTTTTTAAAGAGTGATATTGTTAAATTTGAATAGCATCTTTTAACATCGTTGGACAGCATGGGATCAACAAAGAAAGAACTACTCTCTAGACCTAGGCTTAGAGATGAACTTGAAGTAAAATAAGGTTCTCATTTTCAGACGTTGCGATCTATGGGGCAGATGATTTCAGTTTCGGCTTAACGAGTGTGTCATGTGGCCAGCACAATAACCAACTGCTTTACTTTTCCCCAACTAATGCCAGGTACCCATTAGAGCTGGGTGGACTTATAGGTGCCTTAAAGATCCCGAAAATAAAAAATCCCAGTCTTTATCAGGATTCAAACCCGGGACACCCGGTTCGGATCTAGATTTACATTCTACATCTAGATCTATTCTAGAATATAGATCAGCAGATCTAAATCTAGATTTAGACTCTGCATCTAGATCTATACTAGATCTAAATCTAGATTTAGACTCTACATCTATCTTATATAATATTATTATATAAATTATAATAATAATCGTATCTTATAAATTACAAACGTTAGTTTAGACACAAAACAATATCAGTTTTACACTAGATATAGGACTCAATCTTAGCCCTTAATCGTATTATTACTTTGCAATATAATCGATGGCCACAGTTAAAGGTTAATGGTAATCTCCTACTTCCTGGGTGATAAAGAACTGATCTAAAGCTGGCACATAGTTAACGATGCCCTAAGGACATTGATGTTTCGTTCAAATTGAAGACATTCATGGATGCAAAGCACTTAGGAGCGCACTTTCTATTTTGGTGCGAAAAAAACAAATAAGATCCTGACTGTGTTTAAGGGAAACCAGAAGATTGCCTTAGGATTAGAAGAAAGTCATACAAAATGCAGAAAATACAGAAATAAGCCGAACTTATTCATGGTATAAAAACAAAATTATAACAAAAAAAATACCCCACGGCTTTTTTTTTTTCTCGAGTTAAAGAAAATTGAGATTGGGCTAATTTTCATTCACGACGTAGCCCAAGGCTAAAAAAATATTTTATATGTTTCAAATTTATTAATGGAGGGGTCCCGGGAATGCTACCCTTCCTCATGGGGTGCCCGGGTGGAAATGATCGTAGGAGGAGACGATTAGGCCAAAGGGTAGCAAAACAAGACTTCCGTGAAGTTACCTAAAGGGGTGAGAGGGGGTGCGAGAGCTTCCTCATTGCACTGTGCGGTGTTGTAAAAACCAACAACCTTGTCCTAATCCAGGC
The DNA here is from genome assembly GCF_947242115.1 of Biomphalaria glabrata. Classification (NCBI taxonomy): domain Eukaryota; kingdom Metazoa; phylum Mollusca; class Gastropoda; family Planorbidae; genus Biomphalaria; species Biomphalaria glabrata. The sequence goes on along the minus strand of NC_074728.1, from coordinate 23,531,887 downwards.
GCCATTCTTTAACGGGCCGTTACATAAATGGCGTGTCCTGCACGGTTAAAATGTTTTACATGTTTCGGATGTTCCTTCAGAGTTGAAGATAATTACTTCCTAGTCCAAACCTCCCGCAGGACGACGGGGGATGGGAGCAGGCAGGGTTTGAACCCTGGACCATCGATAAATCTGAACGACAGTCCAGAGCGCAAACCGCACGACCAGGCAGCCATCCATACGGTTAGCCTGGTATAGAAATGGAAACAAACAAGGGTCCCAGTGTAAGTGGCCGCAAGTCTGACCCACCGCCAGACAGTGTACACTGTTCTCATTCAGGCCGATGAGAGGGAGCTTTTGTTCACTTTTGCTGGCCTAGAGTTCCAAGAGCGGCTCAACTCTACCTGACAGTTTCAAGAAGAAGAAGAAGAAGCAGCAGGGGAAGAATGAATGGAGTGGGTGTAGCCCATGGTGTATACATATAAGTGAAGTATCTTATTCCAGTTGAGCTCGACACATGATTATCTTATTTAATAAAATAAAGAGATTACTTCAAAAAAGAAAAGATGATTACTTCTGACGAGTGTTCCTAGGTCAATGCATGCATGTTAATCAATGAATTTACCGCGCCCAGCGCAAGCATAATCACCCTTTGTTTCAGGATTTTGTGATTTTACCATCACAAAAGAGATACAAGACACCGATAGCAAAGACAAACAGACACAAACACTCTTTTGTTCCTCTGGGAATCAAATCATAAATTAGAAACAATCTGATAGAAACTTTGTCACATGTAAATTATGAGTGAATGTACATTTTGGTTTCTTATAGTTATAATGTTTTTTGTTTGGTGTAATGCACAAATTGTAAGACAGATTTCAATACGAACAATAAAGAGTATTATTATTATAAAAGAGCAAGTATTCATTCTCTGGCGTAGCCAGGGTCGAGTTTCGTTAAAGGGAAACAAAATTCATCACAGTCCCTTTATCAGTTTCCACCGAGGAATTTTCTGGTGATGTGGTAGGTCTGCAGCAGTACCGCCCTCTGACAGGCTACGAAAGTGTTCCTAGGAATGCCAAGAGCCTTAAAGGTATCTGTGAAGTCAGTTGTTATTATCCCCTCGGTTGATATGACAATGGGGTATATTGTTATTTTAGATAATTTCCATAAACGCTTAATCTCCAAGCCAAGGTTCCCATATTTCTTTGTTTTTTCAACTCAGTTTTTTTTTTAATTATGAGATAGTGGTACGGCGATGTCAATAATGGTAGAGGTCTTTTCTTTTTTATCGATGAGCAGCAAATCAGGGCGATTAAAATCTACCGTTTAGTCGGTCAAAATAGGCCTATCCCAGTACAGTAGATGATCCGAAGACTCGAGTACCTCTTGTGGTGAGTATTTGTAATATGGAGGAGTATCCTTACCGATCAAATTGTGTGTCAAAGCCAAGTGCTGGTGTATTAGCTTTGCAACTTGGTTATTATTATTATTATAAAAGAGCGAGTATTCATTCTCTGGCTCTGCCAGGGTCGAGTTTCGTTAAAGGGAAACAAAATTCATCCAAGTCCCTTTAACAGTTTCCACTGAGGAATTTTCTGGTGATATGGCAGGTCTGCAGCAGTACCGCCCTCTGACAGGCAACGAGAATGTTCCTAGGAATGCCAATGGCCTTGAAGGTATCTGTGAGGTCAGTTGTTATTATTCCCTCGGTTATTATTATTATTATTATTATTATTATAACCATTATCCGCCGGATGTAGATTAAGGTTTTCCTTTCAACGTCTGTCCTCTTCAGCGGATTTTCTTTTGGTCTCAAATGTGTCTCCCGCGGCCTTTGCAAGTGATCTCCAGCTGTCTCCTTCTGAAGCCGTCTGCAACCAGGTGCTCTCTTGAATGTCAATTAAAGCAAGCTGGCGCCTAAGCTGGTCCATAAAGCGTTTCCGTGAGACACCTCTGTTATGTCAACCACCTTTGAGCTCACAACAAAAAGCTGCTTTTTGCATAAGTTCGTCCCCCATACTTCTATTAGGATAGGTCATAAGACCAGTGACCTGTACTGTACTGGCAAGTTAGTCCAGTGGTACTTTGTGGTCCCAATTATATTATCTAGGATAATAAGTATAGCCTCTAGAATACTCTAGATGTACAAAACTACTGAGACAGACAAGTAATAATTCTGAGATTTCAGTGGCAACAAAAAAAAAAGGAGTTTATTTACAAACAAAAGAAAAAGATCATGGAAAATATAAATGGCAATAAAGGTTTACAAAAGAAAATGACATAATGAAACAAAGCAAAGTAGCAAGACAGTTTCCGGTCAATATAATTAAAGAACCACCATCATAGAGGCACAATAATGTCTTATGCCGAAAAACCAAAAAGATGGATTACAATATTATCATACATGCATAAACAATGAAATGACGTCATTCATGAGACACACCACTGTCTCGTATCTAAACAAAAGATGTCTTTAAAAAAACATACAGGAGAGGATAAGAGACTAAGTAGACCTATACCATTTACATAAACCAACTTAGTACTAACAAATAAATAAAGTCTACTTAGCTCATTATCGAAATACGATCCCACAATAGTGTCACACTCCTCTTGAGTAACACAGCAATAGTACAACAACACAAGTATTAGTTAACCATTATAGAGATTTAGTTCAAACTACACTGGTCAGTTGAAAGACTCAAGAGAGAGTGGCAATTGTAAACAGTTAACAGGGACTTAAATCAAGTAATAAAGGGGACTAACTCTAATAAAAAAAAATAAAGGTAGCCACCCTTATTGTCCCTCTTGTCACACCACCCATGCCACACATGCGGCAGGCTTTTAAAAGTGACGATTGGACTTTACAGTCATCTTTGAGTCCATAGGAAATGAGAAATGTGCTCATCTTCGACCACGAAAGAGGAGCTATATATATATATAGGTTGTGATTTGACAGCGTTTAAGTGAACATTGGTATTGTAGTTAGACAGATGTCTTTATTGAAATTGCATCTTCAGTTACTGCTAGAGTCATTTCAAATACCGTACTCACATACATACTCACTATGTCTGTCTATCTGAATGTCTGTCTTTTTCTTCTTCTAGCCATCTTTATTGCTGCTGAGCTGTGAGCTCTTTTGCAGACAAGGAAAAACAGTGTGCTGTTTTCTTGAGTTGTTCAGCACTGCAGTACAGTGTGTTGGTTATGTTGGGCTGGAGTGGTAGTAGGGTCTGCCTAAGGTGTGGATTAGGAAGGGGCATTCAAAGAGGATATGGTTTACGGTTTCATAAGGGTGGGCGCAGTGTCTGCAAAGGGGGAGTTGTGTGGAGTTTATATCAACTAACTACGTCGGTCTATCTGAATGTCGTCTGGTAAAAAAGTATGTACTTGCGATTTGTCCCGGATCAAGATGAGATTTTTCACATTTATTTTATTTAACTTTTACACAAGAATCAATAAACCAATTAGTAAATGAACTATTGACATTAAATTATTTTGATTGGTATCTAGAACAATGGAAATAAATTGTATTTGACTGAAGCGGTGGCATAAGCTGTATACAAATCGATCGAGAGTATATAATTATAATAGAACAGGACAGAAGACTCAAAAGTAAAGTAGCAATTATACATAAAACACTGAACCATAATCTTCAAATACAAAAACAAAACCTAATAAAATACTCTGAAAGACACAAAGATAAAGGCACATTCCTCGTCCCATATGCTAGGACAAATTTGTACAAATACTCCTTCTTCCCTAGTGCTATTAGAGCATGGAATGGGTTGCCTGAGCTAGCCAGGAAAAACAGTGACTTGGCGGAGTTTAGGTCATTGGTTAATATGCATGACTGAATGCATGACGCGTAGGACGTAATCATCTTCTTTTTTTTTTTGAAGTAACGTCTGTATTATATAAGATAAGATAAGATAAAGATACATAGTAGAAAACTATACTGTCTTCCACGTTCATAAGTTATATACTGAAAATACTGATAACTAATGTCAGGTATCATTGTAATTTTGTGGACCGAGGTTATTCTAAGTGTTCAGGAGTATGTGTGTGTTTCCAAGGTGATGATGAAGAAAGGGAGCATTAATTGTTGGTCTTGGAGAATGATGAAATCACAAAAGGGTCTGTCATAATTCATGTTAAAGACGGCAGACGATCTAAAGATTTTTTGTTAGATTTTCTTTTAAATGTTTATTAATTTACTATTATATTTATATCTTATTAAGATAAATCTGAGAATAATGTTATAAAAGTTATATTTAGGTGTTTTTTTTGTTCACAAGAGAAGTTTGTTCAAGTCCAACAACGCTAAGAATCCAAGGGTTTAAAATCCAGGTATTCCCAGGGATTCGAACTAGTGATTGCCTCAGTTCGGAAGTCGAACTCGGATTTCGTTCAACAGTTATACAGCAGAAGTGTGACTAAAATATTTAGGGTCCGAGTACTCGATGCCTATGCTTTTAAAGATATGGATGTGGCTATGGAAGAAGGATGTGGCTATGGAAGATAAGGATGTGGCTATGGAAGATAAGAATGTGGCTATGGAAGACATGGATGTGGCTATGGAAGATAAGGATGTGGCTATGGAAGATAAGGATGTGGTTATTGAAGATAAGGATGTGGCTATGGAAGATAAGGATGTGGCTATGGAAGATAAGAATGTGGCTATGGAAGATAAGGATGTGGCTATGGAAGATAAGAATGTGGCTATGGAAGATAAGGATGTGGCTATGGAAGATAAGGATGTGGCTATGGAAGATAAGGATGTGGCTATGGAAGATAAGAATGTGGCTATGGAAGATAAGGATGTGGCTATGGAAGACATGAATTAGGCTATGGAAGATAAGGATGTGGCTATGGAAGATAAGGATGTGGTTATTGAAGATAAGGATGTGACTACTGAAGATAAGGATGTGGTTATGGAAGATAAGGATGTGGCTATGGAAGACATGGATGTGGCGATGGAAGACAAGGATGTGGCTTCGGATCGCAAGCATGTGACTATGAAAGACTATGATTTCGCTATGGATGATATACGCTGGAGGTGGCTGCATTGCAACATATTATAAGCTACTTCTCTGTATACCATTTGAATTCAATTTAAAGATATGATAATACTGATCTCAGAATGTTGGGATGCCCCATGGGCAGGTTATTCCAGATGGAGCTAGTGTCCTTAGCCTTGCTTTTTTTCTCTGACGCTTTTCTTCTGCCAGCGCTGTTCTATTGTCCTCTCCAATGTATGTGCCAGTTTTCACAGCGTGACGCCGTGATGCTCTATCGCAGTGGTTCTCAACCATTTAAGTTCTGCGACCCCTTTTTGCAATCCCCGATTCTGCCGCGGACCCCCCCTCCCCCAGGCACATACACCCAGCAATAGAAGAATAAATAAAAACAATCCTTTTTTTTCGATTGTCTTTGGCGACCCCTGGCAAATCGTCAATCGACCCCCCAAAGGGGTCACGACCCACAGGTTGAGAACCCCTGTGTTTCCGTCTCCCATAGAGCTGGGTCAATTCTGAAGGCTTTCAGAGAATCTATGATGGTGACCCTGGAGCGTTATCTCTTTGTCCAACAAGTGGGCGCTTGCCTTTGTTTAACTGACAGTAAAGGAGTCGTTTAGGGATGCGGAGTCTTCCATTCTACAGATTTGAACTGCCCATCGCAGACGAGACTGCATCGAGATTGTGCATCACACTCTTCAGAAACGGAAACATCGAGAATGCAATCGACTTGCATATCACCAAAGCCAGCGCATCCTATGGCAGTCTAAAAAGATTCAGAATAGACGAGGTATTACCACAAACACAAAGCTAGGGGTCTATCCTCCCTGCATTGCTGTATGCCTCTTCTTCTTCTAGCCAGCTTTTTGCTGCTGAGCTGTGAGCTCTTTTGCAGACGTGGACAGTATATAGAAAACATAAAACAAAATGATCCGCTTCCAAATGATCTGTCTCTGAAAATAACAACTGAATGTCAAATGGCAAGAAAGATGATCCATACAACCCATCATGCATAGAGACATAAGCATACGTTCACACATATAGATAAACAAACTCAGACACATATACGTGTATATATTAAATTGAAAATATGCATAAACAAGTCAACACTATAGCAAAGAGCCGTCAAAAAAAGTCTTTCATTTTATTTTAATGCCCATTCAGTTTATGGAACTCCCGATCGAGGTGCGGCCTTTGTGCAGTGAAGACAACCCACTTCCGGTAGTCGTAATGGCGGCGTACACCACCTCATTCTCCGGTTCGTCGTGGAAACTTTTGTATTTTTTGGAAAACCTGAAACAAGAGATCATGTCTATTTCAGTTACGCAGAGGCGTAGAAAAGGGTAAGTGATAGAGGGGCACGATGTACTGGGCGCCACCTTCATGCCCCATATATTCGCAAGATCTGAAAGGAATTAAAAATTTATAAAAATTCACTTATACGGTTAAATTTGTTGGGTTTTGTCCGCTTAAATAATCGCTGACGCTATTTCTCCCACACCCACCCTCACCTTCTCCAATGAACTAGATACTTAAACAATTAGTTATTGCCCTTTACAAAACATGAATAAATAAACAAAAATACTAGATTAGGAAATTAATTAATGGTAATGAAATTTTTTTTTGAAATATCAAATAAGGGATATAACGTGTACATTATTGACTGGTAAGAGTTTAAAGCACGAAGTTCTTCCCCTTTGGTTAAGATTTGTTGTTGTTTATAATTAAAAGGATTTTTTTATATTCTGCGTGTTTGTAATGTGACATCCCATTGATACAAGGCCTTTTTTCGAAGCCGAAAATTAATAAAACAAAAAAAAAAATGTATGTGTTCAGCATCTCTTGATGCAAGGGCAGCTACTTTTGTAGGCAACTAATAAACGAGCAGAGTTATTCCGACATGACGAAACAATACCTACATCGCTGAGCACAAGAAGCAGAGGGGCACGGATAGAGCCATGACGGCAGTGACGGCCACCCACGTGACAGCTACTGAACTGTATGCTGAAAACAAAAAAAAACAAAACAAAAAAAAAACAAAACAATTAAGAAACATATATTTAAAAGAAAAAAAAAACTTTTTAAAGAACCTTTGAACAAAATAGACATCTTACTTTTTTTTTTGGGGGGGGCACAAAATCTTTTAATCACGTCTCTGCCCATCCGAGCCTTTCACGCCTCAGATAGGTCAAAGTTCACCCTAACGACGAAACATTGTTCGTCTAAATCAGCGGTTCTCAACCTATTAAGCTCGGCGACCCCTTTTTACAATCCCCCACTCTGCCGCGACCCCCCCCCCCCCGCAAACACACACAGCAATAGAGGAATAGACAAAAACAATAAACTTTTTCGATGGTCTTAGGCGACCCCTGGCAAATCGTCAATCGACCCCCAAGAGGGTCGCGACCCACAAGTTGAGAACCCCTGGTATAAATTCTTACTAGTAACTGAATTAGTCAGCATAGCAGATTGTTAAGTCAACTATGTATATTACAGACGGACGTATGCTACAAGTGCCTCGGATGTCATTTCAGAGTATCGGCCCTTTCAGCCGTTTGATAGATCTTTTCACTTTTACTAGGACGGGTTTATGTACTACCCCACTTCTGACACCATATGTTGAGGTATCGGTCGTTGGGTTGTAGCTCCAAACAGCTAGTACGTCTGAACCAATTACGATCTATTATATTTTTAATTTATAAACTTTAAATAACTTAAACACAATTCTCTGGTGAACAAAGACTTAATATAACATTTATTGCAATCTATACACATATTTAACCTGATATGACATATAGATCGAACAGTAAGGAAATCAATTTGGATACTGTATTTCGTCAGCTACCTTGGAAACATACACACACACAGACACCCCATAACATGCCTCACTTCTTTTATTTGACCCGCACTCTTTTTTACTATGACGCAATTGGAACTGTTGACGCTATGGTAATGAATTTGTGCAGTTCAAAATGTAGAGGGCTCTACCTTGAGCCCTGAAAAGGACCCGAATATTTTTTAGTCTAAATTAATCTATATGTAAGGACAATTTCGAACAAACTCTCCTTCTTCCTGGCTTGATCAAGAAAGATGCAGTGTATCTCTTTTTATCTTGCAGTGGGAGGGTTTGCCGAGATTTGAACCCAGGACTCGGGTTAGGGAGTTAAGCGTTTAACCACTCAGCCACCGCGCCCCGAAGCATTCAGTAGACTGCTTATTAATTCCAATAGTGCCTGCGTTTCGCAATTAGCCGGTAACATATGTATAAGTGTCTGTGACATTGTTACGGTTGCTTTCAACTGACATCGTCAAAGTGACAGTATCATGCGTCTAGAAACATACCACTACCAACATAGAATGATATGTATTCAATGTACTTACAAGGACATGTTCCGTGTCGTCTCTCCACGCAATCACTATTACATTTCAGCTTACAATCACCAATACAATTTCGACCGTATTCATATTCTCCACACCCTGAAATTAACGCTAATCTTAAGATGAAAGTCTTCTAAGTGAGATTAGTAATGCATGCGTGTGTTTATAATGTATACGTTAGGCATGTATAATAAGAAACTAATAATAAATGGTTACGTAATATAAATATTAAATATCGAAAATGATCTAAGGGATATAACTAATATATTGTAAGCCATAAATGAAGGGGCAGAGTTATGGGTATTAGCATTAAATTTTAATAGTGTGCACATTCTTGTATCTATTTTTGACTTCCGCTTTAAAGGGATAGACTATAGATATTACATCTAGACTGGAAACCGGAAATAAATTCTTATCCGCGATTGATCGATCGTGTACATTTTGTAGAAAGTTGGATCAAGGCGTTGTTTTGTCAAGTATTTCAAAGAAGTAAAGTTTTTTTTTTTCAACCCTAACCTATGTAACATATAATTTAAGTTTTAGATCTAGATCTAGATCTAGAAATTGAACATTAAAAGCACGTTGTGAAAATCACAATTTAGTATTGCATTTAGTCTATTGTCTTATCTTATATAATACAGACGTTACTTCAAAATAGAAGATGATTACGTCCTACGCGTCCTGCATTCAGTCATGCATATTAAACCAATGACTTAAATTCTGCCAAGTCACTGGTTTTCCTGGCTAGCTCAGGCAACCCATTCTATGCTCTAATAGCACTAGGGATAAAGAAGTAACATTTAATTAAATAGATTGATGACCTAGATTCTAGATTCTGTATCTAACAATTGCATAATAATAATTATGAGACGAATGTGCTCTTATCTTTTGATGTTCAATTACGGTATCTCGATCGCTCCTCATGGCGTGAAGCTGTGAGTGTCGGAGTCTCGAGATTTGAAGCAAGACGAGTGGCCAGCGTGAAAGAGCGCTTAACCAACAAAAAGCTGAGAGAAGAAGCAGACCTATCTGCAACTGACCTAACCCACCCATGCCACGTATGCGTCGGCTTTTTAAAGCTTGGATTGGACTTTGAAGATATCTTCGAGTTCATAAAATATAAGAAATGTGTTCATCTTCAACCACGAAAGAGGAGCTATAATCTACGAACGGATCTAGACTTTAACGTCTCTAAACTGTTGACCTAATGACCTAGTTGGCATCCTGTTTCCGGATTTTTAAACCCGGGTTTGCATTGAAGGCAGGCTCCGGTGTGTCTGTCACAACCCATCTCACAGTTGGAGCATTCGTTCCTGCAGAACTGACCCCAGTAACCGAGTTCGCATTCTGAAAAGTAAAGGGAGATAAAGGGAGATAGACTCTTTTAAACATTCCTATTAGGGTGAAGTACCCTTAAACGCACTCTATAACCAACGGGAAAAAGAAAGAGATAAAGAGAATGAGAGAAAGAGAGGATAGAGAGAATAAGATGCAGGGCGATCGAAAACGAGGGAGAGAAAGGAAGAGAAAAAAAAGACAAAGAAATAGAGAGAAAGTGAATGAGAGAAAGAAAGAGAAAGGTGAAAGAAATAGAAAGTCGAAGAAACATTGGAAAGAGAAGAGACTAGCAGTAGACAGCGGCTACGCACGTAGGTTTGTTCCCAGGCTTTTTACTATTTATTCAGGCCGGTACACACCTTTTTTAATCATTTTGTTTTGAATTGTAATGAAAGAGCTACATTTAAGTGTATACCAGCCATAGCTGCAAACATTGCTGGCCAGTGAATTAATGTTTCTTTCTCTCACTCTTTCTCTCTCTTTCTCTCTCTCTCTCTCTCTCTTCGCCCTCTGGAACCCCCTTTTCTTTTTTTTTAAACTACGCATCATGATTTCTCCGATATAGACTTTTGACTTTGGAAAGGTCCGCTTCACAATACGCCCCCCCCCCGATACAAACATGACCTTTATATTTTGAGCCCGTGAATTCATAATTACTTTCACTTTTCAGCTTCCCTCAAACCCCCCCCCCCTCCCCAGGGCCAAAAACAAAAAAAAATAGTTCTTCGTACACTCTATGACTTTTCGTAGGCTACTCAATTCAATCTATTTTATATTTCCACCTAGAACCCCCCCCCCTCCTTTTCCATTCCCCCTTTTTTTTAGTTTGTCATATATTTTATATTTTTTAAAATTCCTTTATTCGCATTGTAACAACACTTGTGCCAGATGTGACAACATTTAGATGGTATGATGTGTTGTTATGCCGGGGATTTTACTTGAATTCAATAGTTAACAAAATGACGATCTAGAATCACAATTGACGATTCTTTGATAAAACAAAACTCTGGAACTTTATTAAATACAACGTAAGTACAGTTTATGTACAAATTACAAATCAATGAGCATATTACAAAGGCTTTTCAAATAGAGCTCTTAGAAACGTGACTGACTACAAGGACATTATTTTATCGACTCACTTTACCTTCTTACTACCGCCAATTCTCTGGCGCTAACTCTTTTCAAAAATGTCTTTGTTTAAATTCAAATCAACCAATAGATTTCAACCATACTAATTACGTCCCTTGGGTAAATCCTGACTTGAACGTCAAGTGTCTAAATTTGAGGATTAAATCCCGAGACTCATGTCGAGGGCTTATATTACTTTCAAAAGTGAAATGTACAAACAATTCTATAATGTAATCTGTGACATATTACCCCCCTCTCCATTTAGCATTTGTATGGTAATAGAAATGCTCATATGTATTAAAATATTTAAATATACACAAAATACCATACATGAAATTATAGAAAAATGGTTGAGGTAACATATGACAAAATAAAGTCAACTTGGAGATAAAAAATATGTAAATGCAGTGAATAAAATTATTGATGACTTTGAACACCTGTTTCACTATACAAATGGTTATGAAAATGAGACAATGCTTGTCATGAACAATATCAAAAGTTGTACAAAGCATAAATCTTGAATTGAATAGGTTACTTCTCTTCATGATAATATTAAAATATGACATTATAACTCATTTGGTTAGTACTAATGTGAAAATGTGTACATGGAAAAATATATTGCATATGAAAAATTGACATAGAAAAATAATTGTGATAGTACATGACAATCTTCTGAATAATAATACTCAATGTGATATAAATCTCAACATGTGTGAAGCAATGAAAAATTCCAATTGTCTGTCATGTATCTGTACTATTATAATAGGATATATGCAATAATAATATACCTGAAATAAAATACCTGAAATGAAATGCACATGATTTAAAAATTAAGATGTCTGATGCATGTCATATGCAAAGATGCTGAAACATAATAAAGTATCTTGAATGAGTGACTTTCCTCAGTGGGTTGCTTGGTGCTGAAAGAAATACAACATCTAATATAGAACTCCTGTGGAAAAAATGAGTAGACAAATTAATTGATTAAGTACAACTGAATACTGTTCTTCCTTGACGAGTATGAATGATAATGGATCAAGTGGCACTAAATATGCTATAGTACATATGTAGAGTAGAAATGTAAAGTTCGGAACCCTTCTGAATTGCCGACATGGATGTGTATGTGCGTTTTCTAAACTTGAAGAAAAGGTCTTTCAGTTTGTGAAGCTGTTGTCTCCATGTCATAATGATCTCACAGATAATGTCTGATTGAACCGCGTTTGAGTTTGGTGAAAATAAGAACTGTCCGAAACCAAAACTCAATTTTCTGGTTGATGAACTTTGACGCTGTTGAACAATGGTATCAGAATGCCTTGCGTTATAATGTTCAATAGAGCAATGACTGAACATGTCTGAGTTCAATCGATCCATAAAGCAATGTTGAAGAAGTTCATTTGTTCCATTCTGAAGAAAAGTTGTCCTTTGAGTGGACGGAGGATGAAACTTGGTGTTGTCAATGTTGTTGCTTTCTGAGTTTCTTTCAAATTGCAGGACTGAAAATGTCTCAGAAACACTGGTAAGGAAATCTGCATGGTCTGGAAACACTTTAGTGTCTTTCACTGTTTGTTGTGTTATGTCATCCAGAGTGATGACCTTTGGAATGTCAATTTGATTTGATGCTGCTATGTCATCCAGAGTGATGACCTTGGGAATGTCAATGTTATTTGATGTTGGTAATGAAACATCTATCTCAGGAATAGTTGCTAAGCTTGTAAAATGTTCAACTTCTGCTTTGATGTCTTCATTATCTATTTCATGGTAATGTTCAAACATATGAACATGAAATACTCTGGTAAACTTGTTGACATTGATTTCATAAAGCAGGTTGGAAATCTTTCTGGTGATGGTAAATGGACCTTGCCATTTGTAGAATAGCTTGTTACTCCAATCTGGTAACAGTAAATTGATTTGATCTCCTTGAGCAAAATATCTTGATTTCATGTGTTCATGTAATATTCTTTGACTTTCAATGTTCATGGTTGTAATGGCTTCTTGAGTTGACTCACATTCTTTCAGATGAGGAATACTTGTATGAGTGGTAGAGTCAAGTTGAAAAGTTTTTCTTTTGTCTGGTATAGCCAAAGTTGATTGAATATAAGTATCTGCTTCTGTTTCTGGTTCATGAGACTTGTCTTGATTGTAGCAGAAATGTTCAATGCATATCATAGTATTTGATGCAGATGTAGTCTTATTCAAGTCTTGATGTATGAAGTCATCATCAGTGGTTAGGAATGGGAAAGTACTTGGTAGGGACGGGCTTGTATTGTCAGGTAGGGATGGACATGTAGAAACAGGTAGGGTTGGACATATAATAACAGGTAGGGATGGACATGTAGTAGGCAGTGATGTCCCTGTAGATTTGCTTGAGTCATGATGCCTAGATTCAATGTTGTTAGTTCTGACTTTGTAGTCTGGTTCATTCTTTGTTTTAGTTATGTTGACTTTCTTTTGAGTTTGTTTCTCATCATGATCCCATTGACAATGTAAACATTTATTAATGTATTTCTTGACATCTTTGGTCAGGCTAGGCCAATAATATTCTTTGGCAATTCTCTTCTTAGTACTTGTTACACTCATATGTTTGGTGTCATAAAATTCATGCTTTGCTTTGATTATTTGTTGTCTGTACTTCTGTGGTACATATATTTGTTCAATTACATTGTACTTGCGGAAAATAATCTTCTTGAGAAATCCATCTTCAAGATATGCTGTAAGCTTTCTTAATTGAGCTTTCTGGTATATTCTTGTTAATGTTGCATCATTCTTTTGTTCAGCTTTGAATTCGGTATTTTTCAATTCTAATAATTCTCGTTTTAGTTCTTCTTGCCGTCTTCTGTCGTTTTCTCTGTCGAACTCAGCTAATTTATTATCAAACCATCTTTCTCGTTCATGTGAAGGAATGTTGAGTTTTTCTGCTAAAGCTATGGCTTCACCTATTATGTCTGTTGTTAAAGTCATGTTACAATGTACTTTTGCTTGATATTCTTTTTCTTCCTGTCGATGAACCCATTCTTCTGGTTTAGGTACTTGTTTTTCTTTAGCTATGTCAAATAATTCTAACCATCTTTGTGTTCTTGTCTTTGGAGACAAGTTGAAAAATATACCAACTTGGAATGTAGAAATATAGTAACGTTTTGAATACAACAAATCAATGTTAGTTATGCCGTAACTGGCTATGAAGTATAACTTTGTTTTACAGTAGAAGTACTACTGGAGTCGTTGATTTATATATAGATCTATTGAGCCGATGTACTTTTTACTGGTTTAACAGTTGGTTAAATCTGGTCTTCTGTTTACTTTGTGCTGGACAAATGATTATTTACTGGTCTTCTTTATAATGCCAGTTATTTGATTTACTGGTCTTTTTTATAATGCCAGTTATTTGCTTTACTGGTCTTTTATATTGCCAGTTATTTGCTTTACTGGTCTTTTATATTGCCAGTTATTTACTTTACTGGTCTTTTTTATTGCCAGTTATTTGCTTTACTGGTCTTTTATATTGCCAGTTATTTACTTTACTGGTCTTTTTTTTTTTTTTATAATGCCAGTTATTATGTATATTGGTCTTATTCCTTTTGCCAATTACATATAATAATAGATTTCGTGAGTTAAACGTAACTCTAACGAAAATCTTTATAAAAGAATTATCGATAACCAACTGACCTGTTAAACACAGAAATTCTGTCCTCCGTTAAATAAGAATGAAGTTCCTTTGAAGAGTTTAGAAATTGGTCCTAGATCTTGAATAAATTTCGTTAAAAGTTGTCCATGAACTTTTATTAGTCGGAGAGTGCCAATGTAACAACACTTGTGCCAGATGTGACAACATTTAGATGGTATGATGTGTTGTTATGCCGGGGATTTTACTTGAATTCAATAGTTAACAAAATGACGATCTAGAATCACAATTGACGATTCTTTGATAAAACAAAACTCTGGAACTTTATTAAATACAACGTAAGTACAGTTTATGTACAAATTACAAATCAATGAGCATATTACAAAGGCTTTTCAAATAGAGCTCTTAGAAACGTGACTGACTACAAGGACATTATTTTATCGACTCACTTTACCTTCTTACTACCGCCAATTCTCTGGCGCTAACTCTTTTCAAAAATGTCTTTGTTTAAATTCAAATCAACCAATAGATTTCAACCATACTAATTACGTCCCTTGGGTAAATCCTGACTTGAACGTCAAGTGTCTAAATTTGAGGATTAAATCCCGAGACTCATGTCGAGGGCTTATATTACTTTCAAAAGTGAAATGTACAAACAATTCTATAATGTAATCTGTGACACGCATAAATTTCTACATACCATCAGTTTCAGGCCTACTAAAAAAAAATACGCACTCTCCTAAGGCACCAGTTGAATGCCACATTCCCGTTTCTTGTTCTTACATCTAAGAACCTTCTATTCCTATTATTAAATGTTTTATTTCTATTATAATTTTATAGTATTTTCATAACTGTTGTACAGGTTGGTATTTTGTTCTTCAAATAAAAAGAAATTTTAAATTTGGTTTCAAAAAAGGAATCGAATATGTACCTAAGGCATATTAATAAAGCAGACTTAGGAAAACAAAATTACTTTAAAAATACGAAATTTGTGAGTTATTTCTATTTATGCTTTCTATATAGACTGAGGCTTTTGGGCAAATACCGAAAGTAAAATGCAAATGTTTGATAGAGAGGTTGCGTTTTTTTTCGCGAATAGCCATCGTCAGGTTGAGAATCTGTCAAAACTTAACAAAGGTCTAGGAGGTAAAAGGAACAAGTGTATGAAATTTCGTGCGAATTCGTACGACAGTTTAAGAGATCTCTTGATCAATGAATGAGTCCGTGGTGTTTTACAAATATATAAATTATATAATATAATGGATAATGAAAGAGAAAGAGAGAGAAATAAGGAGAGAGAGAGAGAGAGAGAGAGAGAAATACTGGAGGCAATAAGAAAAAGAAGAGAAAGCTTACCTCTGTTGGGTAAGCCCAGATCTTCATCTATCGACCCGTCAGCGTCATTATCTGAGCAAGTCAATTCAAATCAACACATCATTTTTGAATCTATGAAATCTTAACACATCGATACAAGGTTTACTCATCAGCAGTGGCGCGGTGGTCAAGTGGTTAACCTGAGGTCCTGGGTTCGAATCCCAGTGAGGGCTTGGATTTTCAATGGGTACCTGATTTTAGTTGGGGAAAGTAAAGGCGGTTGGTCGTTGTGCTGGCCTCATAACAACCCTGCTCGTTAACAGTTGGCCTAAGAAACAGATGACCTTAATTTCATCTGCCCCATAGATCGCAAGGTCTGAAAGGGGAACTTCTTTTTTTACTCCTCAGCGATACTAACCCTCCAAGAGCTAACAGGATAGAAACTGTACCAGACATAGTGGGTGACATGTTCAAGCTTTAACTCTTTCTCTCCTAATTGACGATGCCAACGTCGATTTGAACCCATTAAACTAAATGGATTTTTGGATTTACAAACTTTAATTAGTGTTGTGTAAAAAGAGCATGCATTCTCCTTCAATTCGATACCAAATATAACATTTTCTGATAACAAACAGAAATGTTATTGAAGTATAATCAGAACAGGATAGTGAAATAGAAATAAACAAAATTAATAATACTATAGGAACAAGGAGCAATAATTACGGAGAGAACGAGTTAAGCTTTGCTTATCTTAGTTGATCAATACTTATAATACTTTTAAACAGTATAAATATATATGTGGACGAGAGTGTCTCTCCAAAGTAGGGTGTCACAGTCACATGAAAAAGTGTCCGAGATGAACCATAGTAGTTCCACGACAGAACGAGGCCAAATGACGAGAGTATGAATACACTTTATCTAATACAACTTGGAACATTTAAAAGCACAGACCACAGAAGTTGAACTGTTTCTCTCCTAATTGACGATACCAGCGTTGATTCCACCAGAATGTGGTAAATAATTACGGAGAGAAAGAGTTAATGAACGTCAGAGCGTTCATTGCACATGAGGCGTAGATTATGTCTTGACAACGTTGATAACATGCTGGATCTAATAATCAAACTGCTTATACGATAAGATAAGATAAGATAAGATAATTTTTATTGGTCCAATCAAATGGAAATGCAGACTACAGTTGACCACCTCAGCGTATCTACTGTAACAATAACACTATAGATGCAAATACGAACAACATTCACACACGAAACACATACACACAAACAAGCAGTTAAAGCATTCGTTATCAATTTGCGACATTTCTGAAGTGTTATTTATTATTATAGCTTTTATATAGCGCTACTTTCATGCTTATAGCATGCTCAGAGCGCTTTGGTCCAATCTCATTTGTGGACCAGTGGGTATCTAGGAGTTAGTTTTCCGTGCTGCCTTTAGGCGCTCAGTAAACACAACTCTGACCGAGTCGGGTGTCGAACCTCGAGCCCCCTTCTAGGTAGCCAAGACAAGCCAAGTTCATGCGCACTTAGCCTCTCGACCACGCTTCCCATACATTGGGAATTATGGCTGAATGGTAAAGCGCTAACATTACTAACCGAAGGGTCTCAGCTCAAAATCTCGGTAAAAACTGATACTTTAAATTATTTGGACGCTTCTTAGTCCACTTAACTCTAATTGGTGCAGCCATTATTTGAGGAATGTAAAAGCGGCTGGTTGTTGTGCTAGCCTTCGGCAATAGCAACAGAAGATCTTTACTTAATATGCCCTATTGATCACATCATCTGAAAGGGGTACTTGACTTTTTTAAAACACTTGATTAGTATATAAAATCTTTACTATTCACAAAGATTCCCGGCATTCAAAAAATTGCTACTTAGTCTATGACTCTACTTACCAATGTTATCAAAGGCTTCTTCATCCACAAAGAAGTCACAGTCATTGTCTCTCAAATCTCCAGGCATCATGAAAGTGACAGACCTCGTGCAAGGCTGGTAGTTAAGAAATATTTAACATCAGACTTAAACATAACGTCAGGAAATAATCTGCCTGCATTCATAATTGTATTACGTAACTGAGGTGAAAGGCGACCGATATTGGCACGATTATTGTGTTTAGGCGCTTATTAAGATCTGCGGCCTCTTTGTTGAAATCATTTGTAATAGTATTCATGTTGTGGACGGTCGTTATTATTAATATAGCTTTTATATAGCGCTACTTTCATGCTTATAGCATGCTCAGAGCGCTTTGGTCCAATCTCATTTGTGGACCAGTGGGGGGGGGGAGGGGGTATCTAGGAGTTGGTTTTCCGTGCTGCCAGTAAAAGCAACTCTTCCCGAGTCGAGTGTCGAACCTCGAGCCCCCTTCTAGGTAGCCAAGACAAGCCAAGTTCAAGCGCACTTAGCCTCTCGACCACGCTTCGTTGACTAGTAGCACTGGACTGCTGGTAGACAACAAAACCGCTGTAGGCGTAATATAAAAAAAAGACTTCTTTGTGAACAATACTAAATAGAACTTTTAGTACAATATAGACCAGGGGTTCTCAACCTGTGGGTCGCGACCCCCTTGGGGTCGATTGACAATTCGCCAGGGGTCGCCAAAGACCATCGAAAAATGGATTGTTTTTGTTTATTCTTCTAGAGCTGAGTGTGTGTTCCGGGAGAGGGGGTCGCGGCAGAGTTGGGGATTGTAAAAAGGGGTCGCCAAGCTTAAAAGGTTGAGAACCGCTGATATAGACAAATTCCACTTGAGATAACATGAAATAAACGTAGAAGATTTATTTCTGTTGGCCTCCTTCAGTCGTAGAACGACTCTGGTTCATCTCGAACACTTTTTCATGTGGCTGTGGAGCCCTATTTTGGAGAGACACTCCCGTCCAAATATATCGCATGGTTAAGGTGACTTTCGCTTTTGTGGTAGAGGAGCTGGCCATTTTTTGTGTGGCACGCTTTTCTTCAAGCACTGAGGCCCATGTTTTGTCCCTGTCCATAGCTTTCTTGGTCTTGGTCACCGTCTCTCTCCAACTGGTGCGTTTTAAGGCTTTTGTCTTTCCAATGGTCAGGATCAATGTTCACTGATTTTTAAATCGCGTCTAGATTAGACTGATCCAAACTAACACTCTTAGTATGAAACCTTTGTTGTTGTTGTTTTTTTTTTTAACTCTTTAAGTGCTGAGCTATTTTAGAATGAGTGCATACAATTAGAATTCTGATGTTTAGAGGCTAAACTGCCACACGCGTTTTAAGGGTTAAAGTTTTTCTGTTTTTCTTGTTACAAAACTAGGATTCTGCGCACCGACCTTTACTTACTAAGTTGATGGGCGAGGAGATGAAGTTGGGGGCCAGCATGTAGCTGGCGTGGTCGGCGAAACCGTAGACGTAGCAGACAAACTTGCTGGTGGTGATGACGAAGGTGGTGTGTAGACCCTTGCTGACCTGTAAGCTGCCGACTCTGTATTCACGCTGACCAATCACATTCTCCCAATTAGTGCTGCGTAAAAAAATGTATACTATAGTAAGTGAACTTTAAATACCGTGTGCTGTGTTAAGATATAGTGAATTTTACAATGTGTTTTGGTGGTGCACTAACCTTGGTGGCTTTGCAGGGGCGTAGCTAGGAATTATCCATCATTTGGGGGCCCGGGGAAGAGGCCCCTGAATTTTCATTAATATTCAATATTTAATGTAAAGAAACATTTTGGGGCCCCCCTCAAGTGGGCACCCGGGTGGGGGGGGGGTTCTTAGTCTCCTCCTCCCTCTCTCCACCCTAGCTACTCCTCTGTGGTTCTGGAAGGCTGGCCATATTTTATTGTTCAATATCTAACTGAATGCAACAGATTTTTGTTAAGGAAAAGAGACAACAAAATTCCATTACGCATATATTTAACCCTTTATTATTATTAAAATAGCCCACCAATTATAAATCATAAAAATCATAGTATACACACTAGAAACATACAGTTTAATTAAATTGCAACATATGACACTGAAAAGACTGAACGTGGGGTAACTCTAGTCTGTCCAACTTGCAGAAATAAAAGAGTGATCTTTCCATTACTTCGTGTCCAAACTCTTGATCCACGAAGAGAATTATATATAGAGATTTAATGAATTACTTTATCTCTTTTTAGTATATATAGCCTCTCAAAAATTGTCTGCAGAAAACATCGCTGTTTATTTATATTATTATGGCTATTTCTACTTATAATTATGGAATCTTACAGTTGTATCCCGAAATGTAAACGTCTTACAATATTTTGAATGTAACTGATAAGCAGAAGTATAGTTGGATAGTAAAATGTAGGCTATGTTTGTTTCGTAAAATGTTTGACATGTTTCGGATGTTCCTTCACAGTTGAAGATAGTTTACTTCCTAGTCCAAACCTCCCGCAGGACGACGGGGGATGGGAGCGGGCAGGGTTTGAACCCTCGCCCGTCGATAAATCCGAACGACAGTCCAGCGCGCAAACCGCACGACCAGGCAGCCATCCTAGTGTACAGAAGACTATCTGTTGAGGCTGAGCGGGGGGGGGGGGAGTGATAATAGAACTTACGTGCCGGTTCAAGCAAGAAAGGGGATCCAAGGCGAAATAAACAATATATATCATAGGACAAAATCAACGGGCGTAGCCGGTGGGTAATGCTAGCTGTTGATATCATGAAACCAGCATTGACACTAATTGGTTAGTATTATTTTTTAGACCTCATATGATTAATTATTAAATATTTCTAATTCATACTTTAGCGACTGCTTAGTTTTATACATAGAAAAGGAGTACTCACATATTTAATAGATTATGGTCAAGTCTCATGTATGGAATGTTGTTAGCATCGGCCACATATGTTGCATAGTTGCTAAAGTTAGCATTCCCTTCAGTAAAAGGAGTGCTAGATATGAAATGAAAGTAAAGTTAAGTAATTTCCCCTTTCAGACCTAGGGATCCATGGGGCATTAGTTTATAATATGGCACACGGTGAATGAGGGTGTCATGTGGCCAGCACAACGACCAACAGCTTTTATTTATCCCAAACTAATGTCAGGTAAACATTAGAGCTGGGTGGACTCAGAGGCGCCCTGAAGATCCCGAAAGTAAAAATCCCAGATTTCAATAGGATTCGAACCCGGGACCCATGTTTTGGAATCCAAGCGCTCTACATGTCAGCCACCAAACGTAACGGTGATTTTACAGATAAAGTAATCTACATTAAGAACGCTTGTTGTTGACGGCCGTTGACTTATGACATGAGGTGGCTAGTAGTCAACTAAATATCTGAAGGCGCATTATATCTTAACTTATGAAACTTGAAACAGCTTGAATAAATTCTCTGTGAACAAAACTAATAGAACTTTTATTACAATATAGACAAACGTTACCTTGAGATGCAATGAAATAACTGTAGCAGACTTTAGTAATAATTTAAAATGGTATTGTAAACAAAATCAAACTCACAACAAAAGCAGTATTTTCCTTCTCTCACTAAATAATGCTGACCAAATCCGTAAAAGCTGTATTGTTTACCAAGAGGCCCGAACAAGACACTGGCCTCAAAACACCCCCGTAGAATGAAAACTATATGGAGAGTTCCCTGATTTGGAAACCACTGCGCAGTTCTTTTCGTGTATTGATCCAGTCATCTGAACGCTCCAACATAACAATGAGAACAAAGAAGCAAGGAGAATTTTGGCTGTCTGGAGTCAAAAATTCTATCAAAGACCGCTGACGACAATCCAGCTTATCTTATCTTATCATTCACACTACATATCCACCAACCAAAATAGCTAACCTCTTTCCACCGTATCCGTAATAATAATAATAATCATTTTATTTATAAAGCACAGTTAACAAAGAAAATGGAGGCTCAAGGCGCTGTGATAACATTACAAACACAAACACGAGAGCTAAAATAACAAACACATCTAAAAAAAATTTGTAAATAGATAGGTCTTAATGTTCTTCTTGAAAGTAGTGTAGCAGATTGTCTGTCTGATATCAATGGGGAGTGAGTTCCAAACGTTGGGTCTGTGCACTGAAAAAGCCCGCAGACCGTAGCTTTTGAGGGAGAAAAGTGGCACCACTAGAAGCGTCTCATGAGCGCAGGGCTCTACGAGGGACACATGGAGTGATCAGTTCGCTAAGGTACAAGGGCATTTCATAGTTATATATATCCATATAGACAGTTTTGACCATATAGCTCGATGCCGTCACTGAAAAAGCCCGACGTGGCACCAAGCTATTGGTCTCCACTACCCACAGGTTCTGACGTTACAGGTCAGTGTTCAGGCCTTCTGTGACGGATGGCCTCGGTTTGAGTGAGTGATTCAGAAGCTGGAACTCTCCAGTTTTATAAATTCATTCTAAGCAGTCTTACCTCCAAATAAAATGATCGTAAAAGAGTTCCATGGGCAGCAGCAGTCCTAGAGAAGGACCACCTTGGTCCTCTTCGTTGATCCCACCTTCCTGACTCCGACAAACAGAGCGATGCACGTAGATTACCTGGATCGCCTTGTCGGCTTTGAAATAATAATTAAAGCCTGATACAGGCAACTGTTGGTGAAAAGAATAATTTTATAATGAAATATATGAAAGGAAGAAAATATTTATTTTTTTTGCAAAATCTATGAACCTGGAGTCCTGGGTTCGAATTTAGGTCAAGACAGGGATTTTGAAGGGGCGCGGTAGCTGAGTGGTTAGGCGCCCGGCTTCCAAACCTGGGGTCCTGGGTTCGAATCTCGGCGACGACAGTGATTTTGAATTTCAGGATTTTTAGGGCGCTCCTGAGTCCACCCAACTCTAATGTGTACCTGACTTTAGTTGAGGAAAGTAAAGGCAGTTGGTCGTTGTGCTGGCCACATAACACCCGGCTTGTTAACCGTTGGCCCTAGAAACAGATGACCTAAAAATCATCTGCCCCATAGATCGCAAGATCAAAAAGGGAAACTTTCCTTTTTTTTTTTACTTTTCTTTTACTTTTTTTTTTTTACTTTTTTTTACTTTTTTTTTTAACTTTTTTTTACTTTTTTTTACTTTTTTTAACTTTTTTTTACTTTTTTTTTAACTTTTTTTTACTTTTTTAAACTTTTTTTTTACTTTTTTTTACTTTTTTTTTTACTTTTTTTTTACTTTTTTGTTTACTTTTTTTTACTTTTTTTTTTACTTTTTTTTTTACTTTTTATTTTTTTACTTTTTTTATTTTTTTACTTTGTTTTTTAACTTTTTTTTAACTTTTTTAATACTTTTTTTATTACTTTTTTTTACTTTTTTTTACTTTTTTTAACTTTTTTTTTACTTTTTTTTACTTTTTTTTTTACTTTTTTTTACTTTTTTTTTTACTTTTTTTTACTTTTTTTTTTACTTTTTTTTTTACTTTTCACATGGATTTTGTACTTCGGGATTTTTAGGGCGCCCTTGAGTCCACACACCTCTATTGGCTACCTTACTTTAGTTTTAGAAAAGTAAAGGTGGTTGGTCGCTGTGCTGGCCACATTACACCATGCTCGTTAGCTGTTGGCCAAAGAAAAAGGTGAGCTTAACATTATCTGCCTTATAGACCGCACAGTCTGAAAGGGGGAACTATTTCTTTAAGATCTATGGCCACGTCAGAAGGTCCTCATGACTTGCAAAGACCTTCTTTCATGGAACAGTACCAGGAAGAAGAAGAAGAAGTGGTAGCGATGGAAGAACATCAAAGAATGGACAGGCCCGTCATTGAATGAAATTCTTTCCAAGGCAAAGAGAGAAATGAAGAAAAACGGTAAACAGATCTTATGTGGTGCCCCAACGTTTTAACAGATAGGTGAAGGCGAAGATCATGTCATGGTGAAAGTTAACTTGTTTCTTTAAGCCAGCGGTTCTCAACCTTTTAAGCTCGCGACCCCTTTTTTTACAATCCGCTACTCTGACGCGCCCCCCCCCCCACACACACACATACAGTAATAGAAGAGTAGACAATAACAATCCATATTTTCGATGGTCTTAGGCGACCCCTGGCAAATCGTCAATCGACCCCCAAGGGGGTCGCGACACACAGGTTGAGAACCCCTGCTCTAAGCCAATGGTAATAGACATTTTCATACTTAGCGGAAAAAATATATTAATTTTTATTTTTTTGACGGAGAAATGAAAGTAAGTGGCTAAAGTGATCGACCTCTCACAGGTTGAGGGATTCGGCTGTTTAAAGTGACATCACATCATATCTAAATGAACTCAAAAACAAACTACAAGAAAAACAAGTAGATCTAGCATGAAATAGCTGTACTATACGTGAACTGCAAATAAACACTACATCTATAGAACAAGTAAAGGCATATAAATATTTAGGCGTTATCATCAACAACAGGCTTTCATGGGAAGACCACCTTGGAACTCTGACAAAGAAAACAGCCCAGCGACTCTTTTTTCTATACAAACTCAATAGCTTTAAACTAAGCAAGAAGATCCTTGAGACATTTTACGGCGCGACTATACAAAATCTGTTAAAATACGGAATAACTTGTTGGCAAGGCAACGCCTCATCTAAACTGTTGCGACGTCTAGAAAACATCATTAAAAAAGCATCAAAAATTACACTCACAACATTACCACATTTAAAGGAACTTTTTGAACAAAAGTGCCTAAGAAAAATCGAACTGTCAATCAAAACAAGAACGGAGCGGTACAAAAACTCGTTCGTGCCTCACTCGGTCAGACCCTATCACCGCCAATCATTGATCAGGGAACATGAAATGCACCAAGATGCCTGTGTGTAGTCGCTGAATGAACTCTTTATGTTGTTTGTTGTATTTATGTGTATTTTTCTGTTGTGTTGTCTTTATATGAGAAAAGAGTCCTTGTAATCACAACAAATTTCCGTAAGGATCAATAAAGCAGTCTTAGTCATAGTCTTAGTCTTAGTCTTAGTCTTAGTCTTAGTCTTACTGTAGCGGGATTTCCAGAAGTTAGTTTCGGAAAAACTTAATACATACCATGATTTAGTTTCTAGTTAAAATGCATTATTGCTATTTAAATGTATTTTGTTTAAGGCTCGCAGTGAAGAAATCACTTGTGTCGAAAATTAAAATAGCCCGGTTGCAGCAAACGGTTTGACGTCATTGTTTCATCTCTAAAATTGAACAGAACCGTTTTACATGTTCATAGTTTTACTATTACCTATTTTCATAAAATCGAACCGCACAGAACCCGAACTTAAATCTGAACGAACCCAACCGAGCCCGTCATCCAATAGAACTCGAGCTTGAATATGACCGAACCGAACTCTTCAAGTCCTGAGCTAGCCTTGTACGTGACATTTTGTGTGTACAAATAATTTTTGCATTATTTTGCATCATCTTTTGGTATTAACGCAAGTGGAGCTGTGCCATTTAATGTGTGTGTGTGTGTTAATGAGATGGGAGGTATAAAGAAAGCATAAAGTAGACTCTGAATGTAAAACTTCCAAGAAAAGTAGAGAAGTATGGTTGGATGTCACAGCGGGCATGCAACAAAAGTTATCAGAAAAGTTGTCAATTCATTTTTTTTTTCTTTTCGTTGATGCAACCTGCGACATGAGTGTCAGAAATTAAAATGGCGCGAGGGCCGACCCAGGTTGGGCATCACTGATCTAGTTCGATAACATACAATAATTACATTCACCAGCTAAGGGAAGGAATCCATCTAAGACCATCTAAATATACGGAAGAATAAAAAAGTCTTGATGACCCAAGGCTCGAAACCGGGATCTTTAGGTTAGCATCTGAGATCCCCACTACTCGACCACCTTAATAATATGAATAAAGACGCCCACCTAATGAAGGAAAGTCGGTTACAGTATATGAATATGAGGTAACCCCCCCCCCCACACACACACACCAAGATTAGCGCTGCCCTCTGTCAATTCTAGCAAGTGGACCCAGGACAGAGGTGTGGTGCGCTGTGTAGGCGGTACGGGTCCCCCTTACTCGGTCCATGTCCGTTACTGCTGGGGGCCCTCAGACAGGACTATGGGTGAAAAGCTTCCGGTTCAAGCCTTTTCGTTGGGTAAAGGCCTTTCTAACGATCAATGGGATAATGCCGCCTTCGGGGATAGTTCCCTGCTGGGCTATCTGTTATTACTTACGTACACCCAATCACCGGTCTGCTGGAGAAACACGGAGGAGGTGGTGCCGTTGTTGTTGGTGTACAGCTTGACCTCTGTGTTGTTTTTAGAGGCGACGACTGCGACAAGCCCCTGCGACAACCTGCCGAGGATGTTGAAGGAAATGAATTCTGTACCGTACGTTTCGTAGGGCAACAGCATCTCTGAGGAAACAACAACAACGCTCTTAGGGCAACAACATCTCTGAGGAAACAACAACAACTCTCTTAGAGCAACAACATCTCTGAGGAAAAAACAACAACGCTTTTATGGCAACAACATCTCTGAGTAAACAACAACAACGAGCTTAGGGCAACAACATCTCTGAGGAAAAAACAACAACGCTTTTATGGCAACAACATCTCTGAGTAAACAACAACAACGAGCTTAGGGCAACAACATCTCTGAGGAAACTACAACAATCTTAGGGAAATAATAATTCTGAGGAAACAACAACAATGCTCTTAGGGCAACAACATCTCTGAGGAAACAAAAACAATCTTAGGGCAGCAACATATCTGAGGAAACAACAACAACGCTCTTAGAGCAACAACATCTCTGAGGAAACAACAACAATCTTAGGGCAACAACATCTTTGATGAAACAACAGCAGCATGAATACATATCTTAGGACAATACAATCTCTGAAAGGCAGCAGGAATATAAATGTAGATCTTAGGGCAATAGAATCTCAGAAAACAAACAATAATACAGTTGTAACCCTGTTCCTCCCTGACTAACCATTTTTTCCTGGTGCTTAGTAGGGAAGTTTTAGTTTATGCTGTTGGGCGTAAATGACCCGAACTAGTGTGTAAATGTGTTACGAAACTTGAGTTATGATTTTTGGATTACTTGACTGAGGATTGTTTTCTATTGTGTTAACGAATCGGGATATGTAAATTTGATTTGGAGCTTGTGACATTATTTCTTTTTATCGGGGATATTGATTGATCATAGTTGGATTGTGATTCTGCAATCAGAGAGATACCAGCGTTCTGAGAACCGGTGAGTTATTTTCTTTAGTTTAATCCCACGTCTTAACAATACGATTATAGATCTTAGAGCAAACAACTTCTCTGAAGAAACAAACAAACAAAAATATTAATACAGATCTTAGGGCAATAACAATTCCAGATTTAACAAAACTTTCTGTTCATTATAAGTTCATAAAATACTCTTTGGTACACGTCGGCGCTTAAGGGCGTTGGAGGTGGAACAGGGCCGGTCTTAGATAATCGGAAGCCCTAGGTGAATTGAATTTTTTCCCTAATTGGAATAAAAAGTAAAAATAAGCAGCGAAAAAAACAAATAGTGTACTCTAACAATAACATTGGGCTCACGTTTTGCTAGTTCTTCTAAAAATTATTATTTTGAGTCCAGTACTAGGCCCCCAGCAATCGAATACCCAAGGTGGCTGCCTAGTTTACCTATGCCTAATGCCGGCCCTGGTGGGAAAGAGAGAGAGAGAGAAGGAAATATACGAAAAGAGGTTGATGAAAATTTGTATATTTTATTTTATAAATTGTAATACTTACATCTTTTATGCAAATACCCAAACCCCTTTTTTGTATCGTTTGTATTGTATGACTATTTCTACAATTTCAAATCAGGAGTGCACTGCCGCAATCCACATATTCAGTACTTGCCTGATGCAGTATTTAAAGTTCCTTTTTTGCCTTTTACAACCTTTGAAGTATTGCAAATCAGAAACTCGGTATCTGACAAGCAGCTGCCTGTGATGACTCCAACGGGAAAATTAGATTCAATAATTGTACCTTAGTAAATGAGAATCAATATCATCAAAATATTAATCTCAATTATTTACTTCTGCAGTTCTAATCGTTTAAAACTCTTGGTTAAACTCAGTGGTTCCCAAACTTTTTTACTTCACGGAACTCGTTGCACCTTCTGAGTATTTAGCGGAACACTTTGCTTATTTTTTTTTAAAAAAAAAGATCAATTCACGTGGTGGCCTAATGGTTAACTTTTTCAGTAGTTCGTGGAACACTTATCCAGGCCTTGCGGAACACTAAGGTTCCGTGGATCACTGTTTGAGAAATACTGGTTTAAAGAATAGAATGGGGTAGTTATGTTAAATTTGATCATTTAAGTGTTTCATTTTTTACTTGTGCAATTTCGAAACAGTTCCGTTGGCAAAGGTAAAAGCAGCAGCCCATTGAAGTAGATATCCTTCAGAGACAATGAAGATGGATAGGTCACCCCCTTCGCAAGCCTGCATTCAACCTAACAAGGAAAGCCCTAACCTGGAACCCACAAGAAAAACAGAAGAGGGGACGGCCTAGGAATACATGGCGCCGCGACTTGGAAGCAGATTCCAAGCAGATGAGCAAGACACGGGGGCTGTTGGAGAGACTCGTCCAGAACCGAGATGCCCGGAGGAAGATGGTTGGTGGCCTATGCCCAAGAATGGACCACAGGCAGAAATGAGATTCGAAGAGAGATCCATTGCTAATCAGGCCAAAGGAAATCGTTAACGTTCATTACTGGACCACGATGACCGCATGCTCGTGTAGTGTCTGTATCAGGGTCTTTCATCATGTCCCAGAGCTCAGGGTCTTCTCCCTTCCAACCGTCTTGAAGATGTGCGTGGGGATAGTGTTTCTAAGGTGACGGGGGCCTTGTACAGGACTTAAAAGCATTACTAAACTTGTATCAAATCTCAAATATAGCAGAGCAAAAAGCCCGTACGTCTACTAACCCAGCTGTAAGTTTTTATTAGGACTTAAAGGTGTATTTTTAACACATGATTAAATCTACTTGTTAATATATTTCCATAGGTATGACCCTAGATTGGAGTTTGGACACGTGGAATTTCTAATAAATATTTTATGCAAATCATAACAACCCAAGAGGCGCTTGCATATTTATTCACACTTTAATATACAAATTAAATAGTTTTAAGTAAAAGAAATATACAATAGTATTAGCCTAGATTGGCCTTGAGTAATGTAAGGAGCAGGAGGCATTTACTTCATGACATGAATGAGATGACATGGACTATATGACATAAACCTCATGACATGGACTATATGATATAAATCCTCATGACATGGACTATATGACATAAACCTCATGACATGGACTATATGACACAAACCTCATGACATGGACTATATGACAAAAACCTCATGACATGGACTATATGACATAAACTTCATGACATGGACTATATGACATAAACCTCATGACATGGATCACTTGACATAAACTTCATGACATGTACTATATGACATTAAACTTCATGACATGGACTATATGACATAAACCTCATGACATGGACTATATGACATAAACCTCATGACATGGACTATATGACATAAACCTCATGACATGGACTATATGACATGAACCTCATGACATGGACTATACGACATAAACCTCATGATATGGACTATATGGCACAAACCTCATGACATGGACTATATGACATAAACCTCATGACATAGACTGTATGACATAAACCTCGTGACATGGACTACTTGACACAAACCTCATGACATGGACTGTATGACATAAACCTCATGACATGGACTATATGACATAAACCTCATGACATGGACTATACGACATAAACCTAATGACATAGACTATATGACATGAACCTCATGACATGGACTATATGACACAAACCTCGTGACATGGACTATATTACACAAACCTCATGACATGGACTATATGACATAAACCTCATGACATGGACTATATGACATGAACCTCATGACATGGACTATATGACACAAACCTCGTGACATGGACTATATTACACAAACCTCATGACATAGACTATATGACACAAACCTCATGACATGGACTATATGACACAAACCTCATGACATGGACTATATGACATAAACCTCATGACATGAACTATATGACATGAACCTCATGACATGGACTATATGACATAAACCTCATGACATGGACTATACGACATAAACCTAATGACATAGACTATATGACATGAACCTCATGACATGGACTATATGACACAAACCTCGTGACATGGACTATATTACACAAACCTCATGACATGGACTATATGACATAAACCTCATGACATGGACTATATGACATGAACCTCATGACATGGACTATATGACACAAACCTCGTGACATGGACTATATTACACAAACCTCATGACATGGACTATATGACACAAACCTCATGACATGGACTATATGACACAAACCTCATGACATGGACTATATGACATAAACCTCATGACATGAACTATATGACATGAACCTCATGACATGGACTATATGACACAAACCTCGTGACATGGACTATATTACATAAACAAGATGACATGTGACATAAACAAGATGACAAGGAATGTATGACATAAACCTTATGACATGGACAATATGACATAAACCTCGTGACATGTGACATGAACTTGATGACGTGGACTGTCCAAAATAAAAACTGTCATGACATTTACATAAATAACATGGTAGACTATTTGACACGAATGACAAGACATGCACTCTGTGACATAAACCCATGACACCGGGGCATGATTGAGATGTCATAAACTGTGTTCCATTTTTCAAATACTCAAAACAAGAAAAGCTATTTACCAGTCATAGACTCGAGTTTGTCATCACACTTGGATATACTGTACGACTGGAAACTGAAGGGAAGAAAATGTGTAAGAAATAGTAGCTAGTAAAACATTGAAAGAAATAGAAAGTAGCAAACCGATTATTTGTATCTTGTTATAAAAATATGCATAAAGGCCTAAACCTGTTTTCATGACAATAAATATTTTTACAATTCCTCTATTCAAGTCGGAATCCAATACCACCACATCGGAAACAGAGGGGCACGCATGGACAGCTGATCTCAAAAAATGGCAATAGAATTTTAACAGTTAGTGTATATCGTTGACCAAAAAATTACTAGCTCGCTGGCCACATAAGGAAAACTCTAGTTTCACAGTTTTCACTTTTCAAAAAGAATTTTAATCAATTTGAATTTGGCTAGAGACTTAGATATAGGTCTGGGTCGAACATCGGTTTTGAAAGGACTATCGTGTTCTTGAAAGGACCATCGCTTTCAGAAATTTCTGAATGTCAAGAATTATTTATACAAGAGTTTGATCAGGAAAACATGTGCTTATCGTCTTCAAAGTCTAGATCTAAATACCCATGATTGGAATATTAAAAAGTGTACCGATACAATAATTTTAATTAAGTCGCCCCAGAGGCGGAGTGGAGTTTAGTCTCAGATGTCAGGGACATGTCAGATCCAGCTAAAAACTCAAATTACGATTAAGATGGCCTGGTCGCTTTTGGAATTCCTCGAAGTGTGAGAGAGGCAGAGTTAGCGTGGCCAATTCTAAAGACTTCCAACTCTGACTCTAACTGTAACTCTCGAAAAACTTCAACTATAACTTTTATAGACTCAAAAAAACAAAGATTTACTGCTGCAGGGGTAAACGACTGTATAGAAAATACGAATTACTTGGTCCGGCAGGGTCACATATATGCATGTTTTTCGTATTTTCTATAACTTTTATAACCTCGTTCTCAAAACCCCTAAAACTTTCCTCCCGCAGCTAGGCTGTTTTCCCCTACACCTCCCTTTCCCCCCCCCCCGGCCTTTTTTTGTGACGTCACCTAGCTTACGCACATGGACCTGCACTCATTTGATCATGTGACTACCGCCACGTATACGCATGGCACATACATAACACACGCAAAGTGCTGGATTTAACCTATAGGCAATACAGGCTTTACCTTGGGGCCCTTAATTGTCTGTGGCTCTACCTCCTCCACCACCAGCCCAAATATTGTTATCAAGAAAAAGGAAAGGAATTAAATATCTTATGCTGATAACGAGAGTATTTGAGATTTTTTTTTGGCACATCGGCTCAAGTTAGGCCATGCCGTTTCCCATAACCCCTCAAGGGTTATTCTCACTTCATATCTTAAGAGCTAGATTTTTTTTTACTGTTAAGTCATTGCAAGGGACCTCATATCTCCAATAGTAAAGTAAAGTTCCCCTTTCAGACCTTGTGGTCTATCGGGCAGATGATGTAAAGGTAGTCTGATTCTGTGGCCTACGGTTAACGATGGTGTCATGTGGCCAGCACAACCGCCCTTACTTTTCCCCAACTAATGTCAGGACTCAGAGGCGCCCAAAGATCCCTAAATACAAAATCCCAGTCTTCACCAGGATTCGAACCCCGGACACCGGTTTGGAAGTCAAGCGCTTTACCGCTCAGCCACCGCCCCTCCATATCTCCAATAGGTTAGGGCCTTAAAGACCAACTGAAGAGGTTTTAGGGCTCAAAGTCAAAAACCGATGTGATGCATTTTTTTTTTTACAGAATCGTAATACTTCGAAAATCAAGCGTACAAAATGTTTCGCCTAACTTTGTTATAATTATTTAGATATTAGCACTTTCGTTTTAAACGTTTTAAGAACATTAAAATTTCACAATGTCTAAACCCGGTCAGACAGACAGACAGACAAACTAACACCCCCCCCCCCCAAGACACACACACATCAAAAGATAACTTTTACTTACGACCTCAGCAACAGGTTTAGGAAATATCCTACGCCCGGAGTAAAATATTGTATCTCTTCTATTATGTGCTTTTTAAACGTCAGCGTAATCTCGTTCTTAGCCATAGAGTTAATGATTTGTAGTGTCGGATTCTGTCTGAAAGAAAACAAATGCCCAAATCAAGTCAACCAATTTTTTTTAATAAAAAGCTTATCTAAGGGAAATAACCGCAACATAACTACAATTTGGTTTAGTCTAGTTTAGTGTTGGATTATTGGGGCCCATACGTACAATTCAGGCCACGATGTGCCCATAATTATTCAAGGGCTATTTCCCCTTTCCAGGTAAAGTATTGAGAGTTGCACGACGTAAGAATTAAGAATAAGCTCCACTCACAGCTCAGATAGTACAAATTCTAGTAATCTGATAAAAATCTGTTGTCATTACCTTTTGTATCTCAATGTTGGAAGAATAAGCTCTCCCCACCCCCCTTTTTTTTTAGTATAAAAGACATTTATAAATTACCACTAAATGATAAACTAAGTATATATTTTTAATTGATTCGTGTATTGTCATTGACGTGTTGTACAAAGATCCTACCTGATTCAAGAAAGCGAAGTAGGAGAAAAAACAAGATTTTCGACAGACAGGCTGACAGACAGACTTTGTAATGAGAAAAAAAAGACCTCTCAGTAAGCCATTGGAGATTTCGTTGATCTCTTTTGTGAGCTTCGAAATGATCAGCCGAAACGCGCTCTTCTCTGATGCATTATGAGAGAGAATACCAAAGAATCATGAAGCCCCGAATAACAGACGCGTAGTGTGGGGGTGGAGGGGGGGGGTGGAGGGGGCATGATGACCCGGATGCTACAGGCAGAGAGGCGCCAAAAAAAATAAAAATCATTCAAAATACCTCAGTTAGGTAATACATTCTATGGTTATTTGTATTATATTATTTTTAAATACGTTTGTATTTACAAGCGTATATTTATATGTGATATTCATGGAAAATTTTAGGGGGGGGGGGAGCGCCAATGAAGTTTCTAGCCCTGGGCGCACTTTGTTTTCACTACGCCTCTGCCGAGTAACAGGTTTCTTTTAAACAGCCCTAGAGACACGATTGCTCGCGCAGGAGATAATCAAATATGTCGTCACGATCTGATCTTTGTGGGTAAATTAGCGTGTTGAATTGAGAACATATGAAGCAATGAAATCGAGTGATTGAAAATTAGCTATTGCAGTAAAAAAAACAAAAATCCAATCCAGACAACATCAATCAATATCAAAGTATATAGTAAAGCGTCGTAGGCGCGGTGGCTGATTGGTAAAGCGCTTGGCATCCGAACCGGGGACTGGAGTTCGAATCCTGGTGAAAATGGGATTTTTAATTTCGGGATCTTCGGGCACCTCTGAGCCCACCTAGCTCTAATGGGTACCTGACATTAGTTGAGGAAAAGTAAAGACGGTCGGTCGTTGTGCTGGCCGAATGACACCCTCGTTAAAAGTAGGTCACAGAAACAGATGACCTTTACATCATCTGCCCTATAGACTACAAGGTCTGAAAAGGGAACTATTATTTTTACTATAGTATAGCATACCATTTATACCTTGCGATCTATAGGGCAGATGATGTAAAGTTATCAGTTACTCTGGCCAACGGTTAACAATGTTTTTGGATTTCGGCTAGCACAAAGAAGAACCGCCTTTACTTTCAGCCACCTTCAGGGTAGTCTTTAGAGTTAGGTGAACTCAGAGGCGTCCTCAAAATCCCGTAGTCTTCTTCTACTTCTTCTAGCCAGCTTTTTTGCTCCTTAGCTGTAAGCTCTTTTGCAGACTTTGCCAAGGAAAAATAGTGTGCTGTTTTCTTCAGTTGTTCAGCACTGCCGTACAGGGTGTTGATTATTTTAGGCTATAGTGGCAGTAGGGTGGATTAGGAAGGGGGCATTCAAAAAGGATAGGGTTTACCGTAGTCAAAATTTCTGTATTTACCGAGATTCGACCTAGTGTTTCTAACGCCACCTCGCTCCGGACATCATCAAGCTTTTAATCCAAAAACCCTAACGAATGGAGGACGCAACCCCGGTACCCTCCTTTTCCGGACGTCCGGTAAGCTTAATTTGAACCTACCTCAGCGTTACCACGATGTACTTCTTCCCCCAGGCGGCCACAGGGAGGACCGTGTACATGTCCAGGTAATGGGCGCCCTGACAGATTTGCACGGACATGCCAAACGTATTGTTCCCCTTCAAGGCAAACGTAAACTTTTTTCCCACATCTAGGTCAGTGCTGGAGAAGAAATTGTTAAAACAAGCAGAATATTAAAAAAAAAAAAAACGTTTTAAAATATACGTTTATATAAGGGAACAAACCGCTCAATTATTGTATTTTCTCTCAATACTATACCATTTATGTACCTTTTTCTATATTAAACAAAAGTAATTATTTATGTTGTTGTTGTGGTTTTTTTTTTTTGCTTTATTAATTGTTCACGACAATGAATAATTTGTGCAAAACGTTATTTGGGGAATAACTCCACATAAAGATATAAATAAAATTTATTTCCCTTCTCGAAACTAAAATAATTAATTACCAATATTTAATTCATTTATTTGTATTTTTTCATTCGTTTTATTAAGTACAACAAATAATTGTGGAATGTTTCAACTTGATTAGAATAAAGGTGTGGGAGAAATAACTTGCAGACGATCTGACATCAGAAGACACAATGACAGACATAGTGTGTTGATATAAGCGTTGTCAAACAATATGCTTATGTCTATTGTACATAATACACAATATTATTTAAGGTTAATAATGAATTCACAGAAATTAACCAAACGTGAAGCTAGAAACTTATGAAATTATCTCGTCTGCTCAATACATAGTTTTTGTAACTGAAATTCAAAGTTGTTCTTCCTCAGGAAACGAGTTATCTCCCATTCGAATACTCTTCTGTGTAGAAACTGATAGCTTTTAGAATGTGACCCACTTCCTGATTTCATTTCTCTTCAAACTTTTTTAGTGGTCACGTGATGTCCTCTCTATGATGATACTTCTTCGGTAACCCGGAGTTACTGGTAAAAATAGTGTTAGCAAGATGTCAGAGGCAGAACATTCCAGGAATTGCCATATCAATGCTCCTTATAATACTAGAATAAAAAACTCTACACAAGTACAACTCATCAGTAGCAGTGTTTCCTAAATTGTAGGCTTGCAACACACATCAACTCTAAATTCAAACCTCTGCTGCCTAGCAAGCTTACCCAAACAAGGGAAAGGCTTCGAGAGTCAAAAAGGGAAAAAAATATAGTTTCCCTTTTCAGACCTTGCGATCTATAAGACAGATGATGTTAAGATAATCTGTTTCTAAGGCCAACGGCTAACGAGCAGGGTGTCATGTGGCCAGCACAACGACCAACCGCCCTTACTTTCCCCAACTAAAGTCAGATACCCACTAGAGCTGGGTGGACTCTGAAACGCCCTAAAAAATCTTGAAAATCAAAATACCAGCCTTCACCGAGATTCGAACACAGGACCCCTGGTTCATAGATAGTGCATACCTGAGCAAAATTCGCTTCAACAATTCACCCTGACAGAGCCTCCGACACTACTGATCACAACCGCTATCACCACTTGCAATGAAAGTGCATCAGCTGTTTGGAGGGAGGAGAAACTGTGGGCGACATCATTCCAGTAATTTCTAAAGCCCAGGCATTCTTCTTATTTCTATGAGATTATCCTTCGCGTCTGAAGGTGGCCATATAAAGACAACACCCAACAATTAGCTACCGTGTTCCCTACAGTTTGTAACTGTATACCGCGACAGACAACAGATATCGGCCTGACTTGTAGATCTCATGGGGTCGAACTTACTTGTAGATTTCATTGGGCCACACTTACTTGTATGTCCTATGGGGTCGAACTTACTTATAAGTCCTATGGGGTCGAACTTACTTGTATGTCCTATGTGGTCAAACTTACTTGTATGTCCTGTGTGGTGTACTTACTTGTAGGTCCTATGGGGTCAAACTTACTTGTTTGTCCTATGGGGTCAAACTTACTTGTATGTCCTGTGGGGTCAAAATTACTTGTATGTCCTATGGGGTCGAACTTACTTGTATGTCCTATGTGGTCAAACTTACTTGTATGTCCTGTGTGGTGTACTTACTTGTAGGTCCTATGGGGTCAAACTTACTTGTTTGTCCTATGGGGTCAAACTTACTTGTATGTCCTGTGGGGTCAAAATTACTTGTATGTCCTATGGGGTCGAACTTAATTCTATGTCCTATGGGGTCAAACTTACTTGTATGTCATTTAGGGTCAAACTTACTTGTATGTCCTATGTGGTCAAACTTACTTGTATGTCCTGTGGGGTCGAACTTACTTGTATGTCCTATGGGGTTGAACTCACTTTTATGTCCTATGGGGTCAAACTTACTTGTTTGTCCTGTGGGGTCAAACTTACTTGTATGTCCTATGGGGTCAAACTTACTTGTTTGTCCTGTGGGGTCAAAATTACTTGTATTTCCTATGGGGTCGAACTTACTTGTATGTCCTATGTGGTCTAACTCACTTGTATGTCCTATGGGGTCAAACTTACTTGTATGTCCTGTGGGGTCGAACTTACTTTTATGTCCTATGCGGTTGAACTTACTTTAATGTCCTATGAGGTCAAACTTACTTGTATGTCCTGTGGGGTCAAACTTACTTGTATGTCCTATGGGGTCAAACTTACTTGTATGTCCTATGGGGTCGATTTTTACCTGTATGTCCTATGGGGTCGAACTTACGTGTATGTCCTGTGGGGTCAAACTTACTTGTATGTCCTATGGGGTCAAACTTACTTGTATGTCCTATGGGGTCGATTTTTACCTGTATGTCCTATGGGGTCGAACTTACGTGTATGTCCTGTGGGGTCAAACTTACTTGTATGTCCTATGGGGTCGAACTCACGTGTATGTCCTGTGGGGTAGAACTTACTTGCATGTCCTGTAGGGTCAAACTTACTTTTATGTCCTATGGGGTCAAACTTACTTGTATGTCCTATGGGGTCAAACTTACTTGTATGTCCTATGGGGTCAAACTTACTTGTATGTCCTATGGGGTGGAACTTACTTGTATGTCCTATGGGGTCAAACTCACTTGTATGTCCTATGGGGTCGAACTTACTTGTATGTCCTATGGGGGTCTAACTTACTTGTATATGCTGTGGGGTCGAACTATTGTCACACGAGATGCTTTTATGACGGCTGTTAGGTTGGAGGACGTATTGTGGGACAATACTGAGAAATAGACCTGGACACAGTTGAACAAGAAAAAATTATACCAGAGCATCCACAATTTTTTGAGGGATTATAACAGGGGTTCTCAACCTGTGGGCCGCGACCCGCTTGGGGGTCGATTGACGATTTGCCAGGGGTCGCCTAAGACCATCGCAAATATGGATTATTATTTGTCTATTCTTCTATTGTTGTATGTGTGGGGGGGGGCGTGGCAGAGTGGAGGATTGTAATAGGGGTCGCCGAGCTTAAAAGGTTGAGAACCGCTGGATTATATTAAATGGCCCCCTTTTAATGCTACAATAGGAAAGCATGCATTTTGTTAGGAAGTATTAGCACTTATAATAAACCTGTCATATGATGAAACACAATGTGAACATAATTGATTTTAGACACATTTAAGGACAGCATCACTAACGAAGAAATTAGATAAAGGGTTATTACAACGATTGGACCCCACGATGACCTATTGTAAAAAAAATAAAAATTAAAAAAATAATTAAAACTCTATGGCCATAGTGCAATGTCTTCTGGGCTTGCAAAGACCTTCCTTCAGGAAACAGTACCAGGAAAAAGAAGAAGAGGCAGACAGAGAAAGCGATCGGAAGACAACATAAAAAATGAAGAAAAGGTTCAATCCAAGGCAAACGACAAATAGGAATGGAGAAGGACGGCTGACAAATCTTATGTGGTGCCCCAACGGTCGAACAGACTAAGAGATAGGTGAAGGTGGTGGTATGTTGATCGTAGTCTAGGTATTTATGGATACATTATCAATTTAAAGACCATATACTAATTGATACGAAATCGACCTTACATGAGATACTGATTGAGACGTAATTGATCTTCAACTTAGTATATATACGTGATCAAGCTTCGATCAGGAAATACATGATTGACGTGACATGCCACATCAAGTTTTGAGTTATACCTGATCGATCTTGTATCCAATATTTATTATTTATTATTCTATGCTAGATTAACACGGCATCCATCCAAGATCAATCTTTGATCAGATATCTACTCATACACATAAGTATTTATTGATACGCAAACAATTCTAGATTATGTATTTACGCATATGAGACCAGACACATATCTTTACGTAATCGACCTTAAACAGGGGCGGATTGACTTTATGGGCTGAATATCTTCAACCTCCGATGCTTAAGGCGGATTTTTAGAATATAGGTGGCAAGATAAAATAACCAACAAGGAAGCTTTGCGAAGTGGAAGGGTATCAGGACAAAAACGTTTTATCAGCAGTAGACGCCATTTATAGTTCGGGCGATATGGCGATTTTGAGGACCAATGTTTTTGACGGTCGTTGACCCATAGTGCCAACTGATGGTAGACAACTAAACCGCCTCAGGCGTATTATATTTAAAGTTATAAAAACTTGAAAAAACTTGAACATTTTCTTTGTAAATAATTCTAAATATAACTTGTAACACAATATGAGGGTATTAGCTTGAGATGAAACAAAAATCTAGTAGACCTTAGTAATAATATGAACTAATTAATATAGTAATGGTATAGGGTTAGGCATTTTGAACTTAATCTAACTCACTTCAAAAACACGTCTTTTCACTCTGGCGTCTGTCCAACCTAAGACCGCTGACGACAATGCCACTTACCTTGCATCATTCACACTGCATAGCTAACCCATTCCCACCGTCACCATAGAAACACACACATATACACTCCATAGCATCCATTTTGCCCCTGATCTTAGGTCACAAAATGAGATACAAGCGATGCTTACTGTTACAGAGCTGTTCACAGGTGAATACAAAAAGAACGTTGCAGTGCTGGATGATGAGATCATTCTGGGCAAGGTCAGCAAGAACTTATTCCCAAACGCCGTACTGAGCGCTGCAGACGTGAAACAAGAGTCACTGGTTGTACCCTCACAGAATAAGGTGCACATAAAATAATGTTCCGTTAGTAAACGTTAAAACAAAGGGAAACAACCGGGTATTTATATAATAACTACAAGAGTTGCGTCAAGGGCTTTTGCAAGACTGGTGGGAAGAGCCCCTCAGGCTCTCCGTCAAGTGGAGGTTGATGTAAACGTTAAAACAAAGGGAAACAACCGGGTATTTATAAGATGACTACAAGAGTTGCGTCAAGGGCTTTTGCAGGGCTGGGGGAAGAGCCTCTCATGCGCTCCGTCAAATGGAGGTTGATGTAAACATTAAATCAAAGGGAAACAACCGGGTATTTATAAAATAACTACAAGAGTTGCGTCAAGGGCTTTTGCAAGGACTGGGGGGAGAGCCTCTCAGGCGCTCCGTCAAATGGAGGTTGATGTAAACATTAAAACAAAGGGAAACAACCGGGTATTTATAAAATAACTACAAGAGTTGCGTCAAGGGCTTTTGCAAGGACTGGGGGAAGAGCCTCTTAAACTCTCCGTCAAATGGAGGTTGATGATGATGATAATGATGATGATTCTGATGATGATGATCGTGAGGGTGGTAGTAGTAATGATGATAATGACGAATATTATGATTATGATTAGATGATGCTGTTGTTTATGATGGTGTTGTCGTTTCTAAGGATGACGATTATAATAATTATTAGTAGTATGTTGTTGTTGTTAACGTTGTTAAAGTTAATGATGATGATAATAATGATAATGAGGATGATTATGATGATGGTGATGATGACGATGATAATTATAATAGTGGTCATTAAAGTTAAAGTTTAATGATAAAGTTTACTGATGTTGATAGTGATAATGACGATGACGGTGATGAGGATGATATTGCTTATGATGAAAATAAATTTGATGATGATGATGATTGTGATGATGATGATAATGATCATAATAATGATAATGATGATAAATTATATAAATGACGATATTGGTAATAATGATGATAATGATTATAATGATGATAATGATAATAATGATAATAATGATGATAATGATATAATGATGATAATGATATAATGATGATGATAATGATGATGATAATGATGATGATGAATATGATAGCTACTCACGCTGAAGTGTCAGTTCCACGTTCTGAAACAGTTCCACCAAAATGAAAACCAAGAGCATGCTTCCAAAGAGACGAAGATAACTCACTGCAAAGATGTTTCATTTTAGTTACATCATTTACATCATTCATTTCATTTACATCATTTACATTATTCATACCATTTACATCATTCATATCATTTACATCATTTACATCATTTACATCATTTACATCATTTACATCATTCATACCATTTACACAATTAACATCATTTACATCATTCATACCATTTACATCATTTACATCATTTACATCATTCATACCATTTACATCATTTACATCATTTACATCATTCATACCATTTACATCATTTACACCATTCATTTCATTTACATCATTTACATCATTCATACCATTTACATCATTCATACCATTTACATCATTTACATCATTCATACCATTTGCCTCATTCGCATCAATCATATCAATTACATCATTTACATCATTCATATCATTTACATCATTGACATCATTCATATCATTTACATCATTAACATCATTCACATCATTTACATCATTGATACCATTTACATCATTGACATCATTCATATCATTTACATCATTGACATCATTCATATTATTTACATCATTTACATCATTTACATCATTTACATCATTCACATGATTTACATCATTCATATCATTTACATCATTCACATCATTCACATCATTCACATGATTTACATCATTCAAATCATTTACATCATTCACATGATTTACATCATTCATATCATTTACATCATTCACATCATTCACATGATTTACATCATTCATATCATTTACATCATTCACACCCTTCTGATAAGCCTTTTTTTACTAGCAGTGATCTCCCACCTTAACATGTTTAGTGACTCAAACCTTGTAGCGAATATATATATATGAGTAATAAAGAAAATGCAGTATTTCCCTTGGCTAAACAGCCCCAGCTGTGACCGACATATTTAACCACAACCAGGGCAAGAATGACCATTGTCCGCTAGTGGTCGATTAAGATTATATTTTCGCCGTTTGTGACTGTCCTCGGAAGCAGATTTTCTTTTGGTCTCAGATGTGTATCTAGCGGCCATTGTAAGTGACCTCCAGCTGTCTCGTACTGGAGCCGTATGCTACCAGATGCTTTCTTCTATATCACTAAGGCATATATATATATATATATATATATATATATATATATATATATATATATATATATATATATATATATATATATATATATATATATTTAAACATTAAAATAGTTACTGCCGCAAATAAGTTTAAGTGACGAAAAAAGAACACAGTGAAATGAGCATTCTATCTGCGTTGGTTGCGGAAAAATATTATGTTACAACTATGATTGTCTACTCAAGCGACTGGACTAGTACCATGTCCTAGTTTCGCAATGTTTTCACTAGTTATTTTAATTTTATTTTTATTCTTAGGATATCAAAATAGTACTACGACAATTACTGGCCCTAGACCGCTACTTGCCTATGCCTAATCCCTAAGTCTAAGCTTAAGCCACTTAGGGCCGGCCCTGATCTTGATGTAGATCTTAATCTACATTCTACACTAGTCGGTGGATGAAGAATCTAGATCTAGATCCAAAGCAGAAAATGGTTTATAAATGTAATAGATCTGGATTTAGCTCTAGAATAATTACGAATTGATTGTACCTCGATATTAATTTCTTGAAAACAATCGTGTAGTTGATTAGTATTAGAAAACAAAACAAAAACAACAATCCAAGAAACAACGAAACAATTCTGAAAAAATAAATTAAATTGTGCCCCGTTTCCTTTCAACTGCATTAAAGTTTCAAATTAAAAATCTAATGACGTGTACAAAACGCTAGTGTGAAAATTATGTTTTCTCTTATTATCTATCTTATAAATTACGGACGTTACTTCAAAACAGAAGATAATCACGTCCTACGCGTCATGCATCTAGTCATGCATGTTAACCAGTGACTTGAATTCTGCCAAGTCATTGGTTTTCCAGGCTGGCTCAGGCAACTAATTCCATGCTCTAATAACACTAGAGAAGAAGAAGCATTTGTACACATTTTGTCCTAGCATATGGAATGCCTACCGTTGCATCAATGATCTAAAGAATGGAACCTCACAAAATAATCAGACTGTACTTCTTCTAGCCATTTTTATTGCTGCTGAGCTGTGAGCTCTTTTGCAGACTGTGCCAAGGAAAAACAGTGTGCTGTTTTCTTCAGTTGTTCAGCACTGCTGTACAGGGTGTTGGTTATGTTGGGCTGGAGTGGTAGTAGGGTCTGCCTAAGGAGGATTAGGGAGGGGCATTCAAAGAGGATATGGTTTACGGTTTCATAAGGGTGGGCGCAGTGTCTACTAAGGAAGAGTAGTGTGGGATGAGGAAACACCCAGCCTACACTAAATCAGACTGTACAGTATGCTGATAATAAATATGGACATAATAGCGTCACGAAGTATATGTGTTTCTGAACATTTTTTATCGCTTTGCATGCGCTCCTAACTGTCGTCTAAACCGTCCCCAGTTCAAATCCTGCCTCGGCCATCGTTTACAGTGAAGCAGCAAGTTTCTCCCAGGACCTAATATTATTTATTTCTAAATATTTTTTTTTTAAATAGATTCTCAGTTCGTTAGGCATTCTAAAGTTTTCTTTCTTTAGCATCCGTATTTATCTACAGAGACATTAAAGTTTTAAAAAGTTTCAGAGTTTTTTCGTGACGTCACATACCTTCCAGATTTTTGAAGCATAGATTAGGATGGATATATATTTCGCCAGATTTGGAGTCGATTTTTATATTACAAAGCTTATACCCACTTATTAATCTATGTCTGTCTGTCTTTCTGGCCAAAAATTTGTTAACCCTATTTCTCCGACACTCAGTCTCGGATGAAGCTGAAATATGGCACGATTATTTCTTTTACCTGACAACACAAGAATACATTAAAACATTTAGCAATTAGTAAATTGGCTATTGGTAATTAATTATTTTGTTTGGTATCTTGAACAAGGGAAAAAATGTACTTGACTGATGTGGTATTTTAAGTTGAATTAGTTCCCTTTATAGGTCGCTGCTTTAAAGTAAGTTTGAAACAAACAATACCCATGGCCTCCTTCAGTCGCCCACACATCAGTTCCCCCCTCTCCACGCAGATGATGTATCCAAAGGGACGGCAGTGCCAATACAGTTTGGGGTCAGCGGCGTCGCATGTTCTGCGAGGTTGTAGCATTGGGTGCTGCAAACTGCCTTAGGGTCGTCATCTCCTCATTTTTCCTCAGGGTTGACTTCTGAAGCCTTTCCCTAGATTACTATACAATCTTCTATTTCTTCTATTTATACGCACCTCATTAGCTGAGTGGTTAGAATGTCGGCTTGGGGAGGCTTGAATCATGAGTTTGATATCAGGTTGTTCCTTTTTTTTATATACTTTTTTAATACGATTACAGTCAAATTGACCCAGATATCTCCTCCTCTCCCCTCCCCTCTATTTTCCCAAATGGTTCAGATAAGTGATCATCATCATCATCATCAAACTCCATTTGAGTGAGAGCTTAAGAGGCTCAAATCCTCTCTGGACAGAAACCATGCTGTATTGCGTAGTGCATGCATGTCGAGAAATTTTGGTTTCTCCGAGCTCAGCAAGTCTTGGGTCAGTTAAACATAATATGGGGCACGCTTTCCTCTTCTTCCCCGCAACGGGGGAACCCAAAACAGTGATAGAATCAATTTTAACAATCTCACAATTTTATTTGTTTTGCTAGAAAGCA
Organism: Biomphalaria glabrata; assembly: GCF_947242115.1. Classification (NCBI taxonomy): domain Eukaryota; kingdom Metazoa; phylum Mollusca; class Gastropoda; family Planorbidae; genus Biomphalaria; species Biomphalaria glabrata. The sequence goes on along the minus strand of NC_074728.1, from coordinate 23,487,376 downwards.
CAAGAGCTACAAAGGCAGACAATACAAATAATAACAATCTCTCAAGATGAATCTAAATGAAAAGTTATAATAATGCAATTGGTAATCACCAAGCATTGAGCTCATTGCCCAGGTTGTGGTCTTAAATCCTGTTTTGTTTTTTAAGGAAATAAATGAAATATGTGTAAGCCCTCCTCCGTTTTGCGTTGCAAAGCGTACTAATTTGTAACATGTAATATGTACACTTTCTGATACCTTTAAAAGAACAAGATCATTGACTATATAGATTTTCTTTTATTTTGTACCGCTCGCACTAACCTCTACATATAACGAAAGGAAGAGAGAGAGAAAGAGAGAAATTGTGTATACAAATTAAAAAGAAACAGAGAAGGAAAGAGAGAGAGAAAGATTGTATGACTACATGTAGATTTACAAATGATATTTTAAAATAACTTTGTTGGTCTACATAACCGCCAAAACGAATAAGAGAAAGAAAGAACAAGTGTTAAAAACGAAAAGGAGAAATAAAACAAGAGAGAGAGAGAGAAAGTGTGTATGACAATGAAAAATGAACAAAAAAAAAGAGTGAGAGAAATAGTGTATGGGAACGAAAGTCAGAAAGAAAGAAAAAGAAACAGAACGAAAGAAAGAAAAAGAAAAAGGGAAACAGAACGAAAGAAAGAGAAAGAAACAGAGAAACAGAACTAAATAAAGAGAAAGAAACAGAGAAACAGAACTAAATAAAGAGAAAAAAACAGAGAAACAGAACTAAATAAAGAGAAAGAAACAGAGAAACAGAACTAAATAAAGAGAAAAAAACAGAGAAAAAGAACTAAATAAAGAGAAAAAAACAGAGAAACAGAACTAAATAAAGAGAAAAAAACAGAGAAACAGAACTAAATAAAGAAAAAAAAAAAGAGAAACAGAACTAAATAAAGAGAAAGAAACAGAGAAACAGAACTAAATAAAGAGAAAGAAACAGAGAAACAGAACTAAATAAAGAGAAAGAAACAGAGAAACAGAACTAAATAAAGAGAAAGAAACAGAGAAACAGAACTAAATAAAGAGAAAGAAACAGAGAAACAGAACTAAATAAAGAGAAAGAAACAGAGAAACAGAACTAAATAAAGAGAAAAAAACAGAGAAACAGAACTAAATAAAGAGAAAAAAACAGAGAAACAGAACTAAATAAAGAGAAAGAAACAGAGAAACAGAACTAAATAAAGAGAAAGAAACAGAGAAACAGAACTAAATAAAGAGAAAAAAACAGAGAAACAGAACTAAATGAAGAGAAAGAAACAGAGAAACAGAACGAAATGAAGAGAAAGAAACAGAGAAACAGAACGAAATAAAGAGAAAGAAACAGAGAAACAGAACGAAATAAAGAGAAAGAAACAGAGAAACAGAACGAAAGAAAGAGAAAGAAACAGAGAAACAGAACGAAAGAAAGAGAAAGAAACAGAGAAACAGAACAAAAGAAAGAGAAAGAAACAGAGAAACAGAACGAAATAAAGAGAAAGAAACAGAGAAACAGAACGAAATAAAGAGAAAGAAACAGAGAAACAGAACTAAAGAAAGAGAAAGTAACAGAGAAACAGAACGAAATAAAGAGAAAGAAACAGAGAAACAGAACGAAAGAAAGAGAAAGAAACAGAGAAACAGAACTAAATAAAGAGAAAGAAACAGAGAAACAGAACTAAATAAAGAGAAAAAAACAGAGAAACAGAACTAAATGAAGAGAAAGAAACAGAGAAACAGAACGAAAGAAAGAGAAAGAAACAGAGAAACAGAACGAAAGAAAGAGAAAGAAACAGAGAAACAGAACGAAAGAAACAGAGAAACAGAACGAAAGAAAGAGAAAGAAACAGAGAAACAGACCGAAATAAAGAGAAAGAAACAGAGAAACAGAACGATAGAAACAGAGAAACAGAACGAAAGAAAGAGAAAGAAAGAGAGAGAAAGAAAAAGAGTATCACAGAACGAAAAAGAGGCAGACAAAGAGAGAGTAAAAGAACAATCTTAATCTTAAGATAAATAGGACCAAAGTGTACGACTGTTAACAATGGATAAACAAATGTATTTACAAGCTGGACCAGCAAATGGTGGTATGAAAGGTCAAAGACACTGTCACAAGTTTACAATTTATATTAAGCTTTCTACATCTGTCCATCAAACAGTCATAAAAACAGATATAAAAATTTAAAAAAAAAAGCAAACGCTAAAATTCTCTTTACATGTTTTCTGCATGTTATGTTTACTAAGGGAGATAAGTAGAGAAGGGAAGTAAGCGAGCTGTGAAGTCACTAGCTGCGTCCATCATTTATTCTGCACTATCGCCTTTCAAGACATGACACCAAATATGGCAGGTCCCTAGCTCTAGACTGTTATAGTTGTGCTTTTCATATATAATAGTATTGTCGCAATTATAGCAGATGGAAGTGGGAAGTCTATGATGGGATTCTCATTCGTCGCCGCAGCATCTGTGAAGCAAGTCAAATTTTTAAAAAAGTACTTTAAATAAAAAAGGCAAATATTTAGTGACATTGCATTAATCGTTTCCAATTAATCAAGTAAGCGTCCTTGTAATCACAGCAAATTTCCATAAGGATCAATAAAGCAGTCTTAGTCTTAGTCTAGTCTTAGTCTTAGTCTTAGTCTTAGTCTAGTCTTAGTCTTAGTCTTAGTCTTAGTCTTAGTCTTAGTCTAGTCTTAGTCTTAGTCTTAGTCTTAGTCTAGTCTTAGTCTTAGTCTAGTCTTAGTCTAGTCTTAGTCTTAGTCTTAGTCTTAGTCTTAGTCTTAGTCTAGTCTTAGTCTTAGTCTAGTCTTAGTCTTAGTCTTAGTCTAGTCTTAGTCTTAGTCTTAGTCTTAGTCTCAGTCTTAGTCTTAGTCTAGTCTTAGTCTTAGTCTAGTCTTAGTCTTAGTCTAGTCTTAGTCTTAGTCTTAGTCTTAGTCTTAGTCTTAGTCTTAGTCTTAGTCTTAGTCTTAGTCTAGTCTTAGTCTTAGTCTTAGTCTAGTCTTAGTCTTAGTCTTAGTCTTAGTCTAGTCTTAGTCTTAGTCTTAGTCTAGTCTTAGTCTTAGTCTTAGTCTTAGTCTTAGTCTTAGTCTTAGTCTTAGTCTTAGTCTTAGTCTTAGTCTTAGTCTTAGTCTCAGTCTTAGTCTTAGTCTTAGTCTTAGTCTTAGTCTCAGTCTTAGTCTTAGTCTTAGTCTCAGTCTCAATCTTAGTCTTAGTCTTAGTCTTAGTCTTAGTCTTAGTCTTAGTCTTAGTCTTAGTCTTAGTCTTAGTCTTAGTCTTAGTCTCAGTCTCAGTCTTAGTCTTAGTCTTAGTCTTAGTCTTAGTCTTAGTCTTAGTCTTAGTCTTAGTCTCAGTCTCAGTCTTAGTCTCAGTCTTAGTCTTAGTCTTAGTCTTAGTCTTAGTCTTAGTCTTAGTCTCAGTCTCAGTCTTAGTCTTAGTCTCAGTCTTAGTCTCAGTCTCAGTCTTAGTCTTAGTCTCAGTCTTAGTCTTAGTCTCAGTCTCAGTCTTAGTCTCAGTCTTAGTCTTAGTCTTAGTCTTAGTCTTAGTCTTAGTCTTAGTCTCAGTCTCAGTCTTAGTCTCAGTCTTAGTCTTAGTCTCAGTCTCAGTCTTAGTCTTAGTCTTAGTCTAGTCTTAGTCTTAGTCTTAGTCTAGTCTTAGTCTTAGTCTTAGTCTTAGTCTAGTCTTAGTCTTAGTCTTAGTCTAGTCTTAGTCTTAGTCTTAGTCTTAGTCTTAGTCTTAGTCTTAGTCTTAGTCTTAGTCTTAGTCTTAGTCTTAGTCTTAGTCTTAGTCTCAGTCTTAGTCTTAGTCTTAGTCTTAGTCTTAGTCTCAGTCTTAGTCTTAGTCTTAGTCTCAGTCTCAATCTTAGTCTTAGTCTTAGTCTTAGTCTTAGTCTTAGTCTTAGTCTTAGTCTTAGTCTTAGTCTTAGTCTTAGTCTTAGTCTTAGTCTCAGTCTCAGTCTTAGTCTTAGTCTTAGTCTTAGTCTTAGTCTTAGTCTTAGTCTTAGTCTTAGTCTCAGTCTCAGTCTTAGTCTCAGTCTTAGTCTTAGTCTTAGTCTTAGTCTTAGTCTTAGTCTTAGTCTCAGTCTCAGTCTTAGTCTTAGTCTCAGTCTTAGTCTCAGTCTCAGTCTTAGTCTTAGTCTCAGTCTTAGTCTTAGTCTCAGTCTCAGTCTTAGTCTCAGTCTTAGTCTTAGTCTTAGTCTTAGTCTTAGTCTTAGTCTTAGTCTCAGTCTCAGTCTTAGTCTCAGTCTTAGTCTTAGTCTCAGTCTCAGTCTTAGTCTCAGTCTTAGTCTCAGTCTCAGTCTTAGTCTTAGTCTCAGTCTTAGTCTTAGTCTTAGTCTTAGTCTTAGTCTTAGTCTTAGTCTTAGTCTTAGTCTTAGTCTTAGTCTTAGTCTCAGTCTTAGTCTTAGTCTTAGTCTCAGTCTCAGTCTTAGTCTTAGTCTTAGTCTTAGTCTTAGTCTTAAAACAATGTACCGCACGACCAGGCAGCTAATGGACCTCATCACATCTAAAAGAACTTACGACTAGAAATGTGTGCGCGTTATAACGCGCATGAATACACTGAAAAAAAAATCTCAATTTCATCTATGTTAATTTTTTTTTTTTTTAATTTTAATTTAAACAAAAATTATAATCTCGATATTCACTTCTTCAAAAAAAAAATTGTTTCTATTTTTTTTTTACATTCGCTACTTATATAATACGCACTTAAGTAGCTTTTTTTTTTTTTTTACTTAGGTCCGTGGGCTGCTATATGTAGTGTAAATGGGTCCCCCTGGTCATAAAAAGTTTAATAACCTCTGGTGTAAATAGTTGAAGTATTCACAAGTCCTGTCAAATGAATCACCCTTAAGTGTGTCTAACTCATACTCAAGGTAATACTAGCCAAGTCACTAAAGAGTAGTAATGTTGTGTGATCAATTCAAGACAAGGGCATTAAGCAGATAACAAACACATTGAAGTACAGACACTACATTTACCTCCCTTGCTTAAATCTATTACAATCTCACATACTTACTCATCATCTCGTTGTAACTCCGGAGTCCTAGATAAAGAGAGATAGTTTGATTAAAAGTTTTTATTTAACTATAAGCGTCATTTATGAAAAAAAGTCGGGATTTAACTCTATGTTTATTTAGGATTGCTATAAAATAGCTGAATTTCTAGTTACAAATGTTGTGTAATACTCTTGGATGATATAGGAAGGCTATACAATAACAACAAGTAGATTCACAATAGCCATTGTAATAACAATATGGCGGTCTACATAACCCCAAAAAGAAATCATAGCCAGTAATGCTGTAACGTATGTAAAATAAACATATATTCCTTTTCTGTAGGACGTAGGATAGATAGATAGCATCAGCTATGAACTAGCCCTACGCCTATTATTTATTTGATACTTGAGACCAACTTTAGGTGACTGGGGTGTATGGGGTATCTAGGAGGGCTAGCACCTCTAGTGGACAGGTAGTCGTACCCTCTTTTTGAGGGTAGCTTGGCTCACTCTTGGTCCCCACTCGGTACCCAACTCTCACCTGTGGCTCCCAGAAGCTGTAGCATGCGCAGCGGCCACACCCCGGAAACGGCTTTTGACTGGCCGGCTAAACCAGGTAGAGGGTATCTGACGTGTCCATGGCATTCAGTACACTGAGGTTCTGTCAAACCTAGCAAGTGAAGTCTGGACTTGGCGGCCTGTGCGTAACGTCACAAAACTAGACTAATCGGACAGAATGGCAAGTACCAGCACAGTGCTGTGGAGTACTCAAGAGCAGGACAAGACACACAGAAAGTCTCTGGTCATCCACTGCACCCAAGCTTGTCCCCGGACGTCTTGACCAAATCTTGCTTCCGGAAAAGGACGGGCTTTAGGGCGAGAGAGTGAGGTCGACGGTTGCGCGAATCCTCCTCACTTTAATCCAAATTCCAACGCAAGCCACTTGTCATCCCCCCCCCCCCCAAACACAAGTGGTCATCATCGAACCACGATGGACGAACTATATATATATATATATATATATATATATATATAGGTGACTGATAGTGAACGCACAATTGTGACGACACTAATCCAAAGTGAGACTGTAGCTTACCTATATTAAACTGACAGTTTAGGGCTAGGCTTTCACAGAGGTAACATCGTACATGACTGAGACTAGACTGCTCCCGTTGTGAATTTAACAGTTATAGTGCATACGCCTTTTGATTGTTCACTCTGTGGAGTTGTGTTAGATTGTCTAAGAGCTGAGCCGAAGGCTCTTCGAGCTCTAAGTTTGAAAAAAAAACCTGTTTGAGCGTCAAACAGTAAAAAAACAAACCTGTATGAGCACAGTTCTGTCTGGAAGAGACCCAAGTCAATGCCTATGTAAAGCATTGCTATTTCCGATGCATCTGGCCCCTCAACACATGGGCTAGACATGGACGAAGGCCGAGCGCACCGGGGACCTCCGCCATTTTCCTATGTTGTACCAAGCTAACCGTGGAGGGCTCGCCATTAGTGTAACGGCCCCTTGAGGAACGGATTATTGGGCTCGCCAGTAATTTGACTAATTTGACGCGTACAGAATCACACAACCTATTTGCTAAACACTACAAATCATACAGACGCAGATGAGACACTCTTACATTAGTCACGGGTCAATTACCTACCATCTTGACTAACGAGGACCGTAAAGTGGACTGACGACTCCTCCCCGTTGTTGTCGACCGCACAGTAGTACGTAACATTCAGCGTCGTCTTGATCCTGAAGATGAGATTCTTGCTGTAAAAATAGGTCGAGCAGTTGTCCGAGTCTTTGGTCAAGATGGCCTGGCCCTTGGGATACGCGTAATTCTGTCCAAAGACGTCGTCCAAGGATCGCCCCTCATCTATCTTCCATTGATGCTTAAGATATTTCGGTCCCTGGTAAATATAAACAACAAGCTGTGCGTCATAAAAAAAAAAAGGAAATTTCACTAATCGTATTAAAAAAAAAACAACAACAACATAAAGATCCCCTGTCAGAAATTGTGGTCAATAGGGCAGATGATGTAAAGGGATCATGGGCGTAGCTAGGAATTTTCCATCATTTGGGGGGCTCGACGTCTTTGCACACTAAACAGCGCTAAGAAAAAACAATTTGTAAAAATAGTTTAACCGAACAGATTAATTATTGTTGGACTAGATCAGTGGTTCTCAACCTTTCAAGCTCGGCGACCCCTTTCCACAATATACCACTCTGCCGTGACCCACACCCCCAACAGCAATAGAAGAATAGACAATAACCATCCTTATTTTTGATGGTCTTAGGCGACCCCTGGCAAATCGTCAATCGATCCCCAAGGGGATCGCGACCTACAGGTTGAGAACCTCTGGTCTAGATCTATTACAAAATTTGATAACATGACTGACTCAAACTAATTCTGACAAGACAAAAAAGGGGGAAATTAAATTTAAACGTGATTTCAAGGCTGGCCATTTGTAACAAGGGACCATGGGCGTAGCTGGGAATTGTCCATCATTTGGGGGCTCGACGTCTTTGGGGGCCCCTACATTTTGCGTAATATTTCATATTTAATGTAAAAACACTCATTTTGGGGCCCCCCTCATGTGGAGGCTCGGGTGGATTTTCAAATTCTCCCCCCTCCCCCTCCTCCCCCTCCCCTATAGCTACACCACTGCAAGGGACCTAAATTATGATTTTTTTTAAATAGCTTGAAAAGTAAATTGACTTACCCTATATCTACATTCCATAGTGACAGTATCGCCAAAGTGACTTAATGAAGCAAATGGACCAAAGTTACTCTTGGGTGTTACTATCAGATCATTGAGAAGGAATGGTTCTGTACAATTAATAAAGAACTCATAAAGTTTATATTTAGGCCTACTCCCACACACGTTAAAGATTTTATATTTCAAATACACATTTATCTTAGTGTGTTTTGTATGACATGCCCTAATGAATGTGCTGATTTTTTCAGGGCATAACTATAGTTAGAGTTTGAGAATGATATCAATGATATTGTCTACAGTTTTTCATAAAGATAGATAGATAGATAGATAGATAGATAGATACGTAGATGGATAGATAGATAGAGATAGATAAATAGATATATAGAGATAGATAAATAGATATATAGATAGCTAGATACATACATAGATAGCTAGATAAATATATATTGTAAGGCACTTTCTTTATATTATTAGTTAGTTAGAGACGCACCATAGAAGACGTATATTGAACGGGACTAGTGACGCTTGGGATATTTTGGGTTAGAGACTGGAACATCAGTTAACGATAGGATTCTCTAGAGCAGGGGTTCTGAACTTGTGGGTCGCGACCCCCTGATTGACGATTTGCCAGGGGTCGCCTAAGACCATAGATAAATATATTGTTTCTGTCAATTCTTCTATTGCTGTGTGTGTGGGGGTGGGGGTCGAGGAAGAGCGAGGAGTTGTAAAAAGGGGTCGCCGAGGTTAAAAGGTTGAGAACCGCTGCTCTAGAGGGTAATGACGTGTTTTATTTGACAAAGACATTGTCTGTGGCCTTTTTCTTGGATTAAACATTATATTTATTGTTCGGCAGTGTTGACCACATCTTTTCACTAGTTAAATAGATGTTTGTTGTTCTGTGCTGTTGGTCAACTGCATTGACTACGCCCGAACATGAAACCCAAACACTGCTGAGTAATTGTCATCATTTTGACAACCTGTCTACAGTTTGACTACAATACAGAATAAACATCCATCATAATATATAGATAGCTAGATAGATCAGTGGCGTAGCTAGGGTGGGGGGAGGAGGGGGGAGAATTTGAAAATCCCCCCGGGCCCCCACTTGAGGGGGGGCCCCCAAATGAGTGGTTTTTTTTTACATTAAAAATTAAATATTACGAAAAAATGCAGGGGCCCCCAAAGAGATCAAGCCCCCGGGTCCCCAAGCGATGGAAAATTCCTAGCTCCGCCCTTGAGATAGATACATACATACACATGTACATGCATTCGTACATACATACACAGATATTTACATAGACATTAGTAAGCATTTTAAAGGTAGTGGCGTGCATACATCCATATATATATATATACAATGCATTTAAATCTCTGTGCTTTAAGTTACCTTTAGCTATGAGTTTGTAAACGTCGCTGAATTCATATGCTGTGGCGCCTTGTACAAGCCTGGCACATCGATACTCCCCAGCGTCTTCGCATCCTGCGTCGCCCACTGTCAAGGTTATCCCTAGGGCGGAGGAAGTGTCGTGTTCTGCGAACGTCTGGTCGAAATAGACTTTCCATTTCCTCCCGACTGGTATAAACTGTCAAATAAATATGTTTCAGCGTTTAGGTCTTTGCCTTGACACGTAAGGCTCTCCCAAATATACTCTTTACTTTATGTTCTTTCCCGGTGGTTGGTTTATTTCAAAAGGTATTTCAACTTAACAAATAAGGGCGACCTAAATTCTTACTGAAAATAATGCTTGAAAAAGCTTCGTGGTAAAAAAAATTCGTACATGTACCAGTTATAGAAGAATATTGATTCAACGTGTAATGAGATACAGTTAATGAGATATAGTTAATGAGATATAGTTAATATAGTTAATGAGATATAGTTAATGAGATATAGTTAATGAGATATAGTTAATGAGATATAGTTAATGAGATATAGTTAATGAGATATAGTTAATATAGTTAATGAGATACAGTTAATGAGATATAGTTAATGAGATATAGTTAATGAGATATAGTTAATGAGATATAGTTAATGAGATATAGTTAATGAGATATAGTTAATGAGATATAGTTAATATAGTTAATGAGATATAGTTAATGAGATATAGTTAATGAGATACAGTTAATGAGATATAGTTAATGAGATATAGTTAATATAGTTAATGAGATATAGTTAATGACATATAGTTAATGAGATATAGTTAATGAGATATAGTTAATGAGATATAGTTAATATAGTTAATGAGATATAGTTAATATAGTTAATGAGATATAGTTAATGAGATATAGTTAATATAGTTAATGAGATATAGTTAATGAGATATAGTTAATGAGATACAGTTAATGAGATATAGTTAATGAGATATAGTTAATGAGATATAGTTAATGAGATATAGTTAATGAGATATAGTTAATGAGATATAGTTAATGAGATACAGTTAATGAGATATAGTTAATGAGATATAGTTAATGAGATATAGTTAATGAGATACAGTTAATGAGATATAGTTAATGAGATATAGTTAATGAGATATAGTTAATGAGATATAGTTAATATAGTTAATGAGATATAGTTAATGAGATATAGTTAATGAGATACAGTTAATGAGTTAATGAGATATAGTTAATGAGATACAGTTAATGAGATATAGTTAATGAGATATAGTTAATGAGATATAGTTAATGAGATATAGTTAATGAGATATAGTTAATGAGATATAGTTAATGAGATACAGTTAATGAGATATAGTTAATGAGATATAGTTAATGAGATATAGTTAATGAGATACAGTTAATGAGATATAGTTAATGAGATATAGTTAATGAGATATAGTTAATGAGATATAGTTAATATAGTTAATGAGATATAGTTAATGAGATATAGTTAATGAGATACAGTTAATGAGATATAGTTAATGAGATATAGTTAATGAGATATAGTTAATGAGATATAGTTAATGAGATATAGTTAATGAGATATAGTTAATATAGTTAATGAGATATAGTTAATGAGATATAGTTAATATAGTTAATGAGATATAGTTAATGAGATATAGTTAATGAGATACAGTTAATGAGATATAGTTAATGAGATATAGTTAATGAGATATAGTTAATGAGATATAGTTAATGAGATATAGTTAATGAGATATAGTTAATGAGATACAGTTAATGAGATATAGTTAATGAGATATAGTTAATGAGATATAGTTAATGAGATATAGTTAATATAGTTAATGAGATATAGTTAATGAGATATAGTTAATATAGTTAATGAGATATAGTTAATGAGATATAGTTAATGAGATATAGTTAATGAGATATAGTTAATGAGATATAGTTAATATATTTAATGAGATATAGTTAATGAGATATAGTTAATGAGATATAGTTAATGAGATATAGTTAATGAGATATAGTTAATGAGATATAGTTAATGAGATATAGTTAATGAGATATAGTTAATGAGATATAGTTATGCAATGCAGACGTTACTTCAAAAAAGAAGTCCTACGCATGTTTGTAGTTCAATCTAGACATGCATGTTAATCACTTAGTTAAACTCTACCAAGTCGTTGGTTTTCCAACCTGATTCAGGCAACCCAGACTTTGCTCAAGGGAATAATGAGTATTTGTACATATTGGTCTAAGAATATGGAACGAGATTCGTGCTGTTGTCTCTGTGTCTTTCTGAGTATTTTAGATTTGGTTTTTGTATTTGAAGATTATGGTTCAGTGTTTTATGAATAATTTATAATTTACTTTTAAGTCTTCTGTACTTAACCCTTCAATTGCGGAGCTTTTTTTACAATGAGTATAAAAAAACAACATGGATTAACAATGCTAGGGTTTAGAAGTACCACACGCGTCTAAAAGGGATAAGGCTTTCTAAATTTTTAAGCTTTTTCTAAAGGTGTTACTCTAATGAAATGTGAATATTCGTTTGCTATGAGTCTCACTGCACTGTTTCCTCGTCCCATATGCTAGGACAAATTTGTACAAATACTCCTTCTTCCCTAGTGCTATTAGAGCATGGAATGGGTTGCCTGAGCTAGCCAGGAAAACCAGTGACTTGGCAGAATTTAAGTCACTGGTTAATATGCATGACTAAATGACGCGTAGGACGTAATCATCTTCTTTTTTTGAAGTAACTTCTGTATTATATAAGATAAGATATTTTGTGCCAGTTTTAGTTTCTTTATGTTTTCTTGAGTTGAGGGGTCCCAAACAGAGGATGCTTATTCTAATATTTGCTTAACCAAGGTTAAATAACATTTAGATTTTATGTCCATATTTGAAATGTAAAAGAAATCTTTACATCTAATACTGAAGTCATGTCTCACTCACCCAGTTGGGATTTTTCGATGGATTTCTTGCAAGGGTTCTAAAACTGTCATTAGAGCCCAGGTCTCTGTACTGTAGCTCCAAGCTTACGATAACCTTATTGGGGCTAGAGGCGAACATGCTTTTGTCACAGTGGGCGGTGAAACTGTTCCCGGGGCCGACACTGTGTATGCTCACAATCAAAGGAGCTGCACTTCGACAAAGAGAATAATGTATTAGCCTACCGAATTTCACTATACACCGTGTCATGGTGCATCTATAATCTATATTAACTCTTTCTCTCCTAACCGACGATACCAACGTTGATTCCGTCAGAAAGTGGTAAATAATTAGGGAGAGAAAGAGTTAAGAAAGAATGGATGCCTGGCTGATCGTGTGGTAAACAATTTATAGCGTCGCTAACAGGGTGCGTAACTCTAAATATCATAAAATATGTAGTTTTTATTTTGTAAATCAAAGCTGAAGTTACATTTTGATTGGTTGTTTTTTTTTTCTTTGTTTTTGTTTTGTTTGTTTGTGACAAATCGAGGCATACTGCATTTGATCCTTGTTGTGACTTTTTTCCATTCTCGAGGCAGTACTTTTGTTACTTATATATGTCGATAAATCATATGGTGAATTCCGATGACTTTTGATAGCTTTATCTTGTATCAGAGTTGAAATCAAGACTAAAATATTTGCATCATCTGTGCAGTGTGACGAACTGGCCGAAGGATTGTATTAATAAGTTGATGAATTCATATGAAATGAAGAAAGAAACATCTCTCTGTATTTCCTTCAAACTTCTTTAATAACTTCTTCAACTTTCACATCAAATTAACTTCTTAATTCAATAACAACTTGACACTTCATAAATAAAACTTAAAGATACATAAAACTTCACTTAGTATAACTTCAACTTCAACTACTAAAACTTTACTTAATGGACCCGCTAATATCACAAAACTTATTACTAATCAAGGACTGAGCGAGGACCATCGCTCTACAAGAACTACTACTATGCGAGGACCCCGTCCAACTGACTTTCCCCTTATTTATACTTTCTTTGATCGTACGTTCCAGATCATGGAACCTTCTCAGATAATTATTTTAGTAACTTTGACCTTCTAGAAGCTGACGTGTACTATTTTTTTTCTTAACCTCTTTCTTTGATTGGATATCTAAAATTAACTTGTTTACGCTGGACACTTGCACTGGTTTGAACTTGCTTCTAGAAACTGGTCGAAATAGGTCACAGACTCGACTCGTGACAGCAGACACCATTTTTGTTTCCCAAGAGATTTTGATATTTGTCCATTTACTTCGAGCTCCTTCTCACCGGCCTGAATGAGAACAGTCTACACTGTTCTGTCTGGCAGGTGGGTCAGACTCTCGGCAAGAGACCGAGTACACTAAGACCCCCGCCATTTGCCATTTCTATACCAGGCTAACCGTGCGGGACACGCCATTTATGTATCGGCCCCTTGAGGAACAGCGCCTGGATTGTGACAAGGTTGTGGGGGCTTTTTTACAACTCCGCACAGTGCAATGAGGATGCTCTCGCACCCCCTTAGGCACCCCCACGGGAGTCTTGTTTTGCTACGCCTTTAGCCTACGATCGTTTCCACCCGGGCGCCACTATGAGGCAGGGTAGCATGCCCGGGATATTTGTCCAAAAAGGAACCAAGTCTCTCAGGCCGTACTAGTCGTTTCCAGAGGTTGGTAAAACAGAAACTCGTCAATTAACATAAATTTGGCGACAGAACTTTGTTACAAATGACGTGATAGGTTTTTTTCAATTCCTGCATAAAGTCAAACTTAAACTCTTGAAGTACAAACTTACTGTTAAAAAAAATCATCACAAAACAATTTTTTTTTCTAAACATTGTTTTTAACATTCGAGGTCCGTTTCTGAAGGGCTGCTACATAATGAAAAACATTACCTTCAATAACATGGCATATTGTTAGTTATAATCGACATTGCCCTTACTTAAGCAACGACGTGCTATAAATCTTAACCATAGAAATGATATGTATGATTCCACAATGCCAAGATGTAGCGCTGTTTAATAATTGACTTAATCCAAATAAATTGAAATAATTGAGTTAAATTCAGGTTCAGTTGTCTACGACACCTTTCTCGAATAGCAGTTGTAATAAAAATTAGTAACTACAACTATGGTAAAAAATGTGTACTAAGACAAGACCAAGAAACATTATTTCCTATGGTCTTAGGCGACCCCTGGCTAATCGTCATTCTACCCTTAAGGGGGTCGCAATCTACAGGTTGAGAACCCCTGAGATAGATCCACAAGGAGAGCGATCATAAAGAAAGCGTGCCGGATTGCAGATGGCGTAGACACCAGGCGGCTAGAATATCAATTACCGAAGCTCAGAATGCAGGAAAATGTTTAGCACTTGGTCGCCCCCCTAAACTCTCTAGGTGAGTCTCACTGCGTTACCCCCCAATCCCCAGAGCTTGCTAAAGGGAGGAAAGACACGAATATAAATTCCTTGGTATAGTCTTGAGTCGCCAATCAATGCTGGAGAAAAAAAGCTGATTACTAAAGACATTCAAAGAAAGTAAAACCTGTAATTTTCTACGCGTCTCATTATCTCCTTATGCACATATTTAACTTGAAATGAGAGATAGATATAAAAGTAATGAAATAAACTTAGTTTTAAACAAAATATAACCCACCACAACAACAACAAAAAATCTTTACTCTTTTATGCCTCTAGATCAGTGTTTCCAAAACTCAAACCGAGGGATGCTGGTTTTCCGCGATGCCTAAATAGGTGTTTCGCGAACAACTGGTATAATTAACTAGTAGGCAAATATGTGAAATAATATCTTCTTAAATAAATAAGCTAGCTGTACTGCTAAATACTCAGAATGTACGATTTGTTCCTTTAAGAAAAATAGTTTGGGAAACACTGGCTTAAAGCAATTGTCCTAACCATACAACTTCCCGCAACGCAGTTGCCAATTTGTGCAATACCTCTTGTCTCTAATTCAAAAATATCCGAGAGCCAGGGATTTTCAGAATTTTCTGGCGTCATCTTGCACCTGTAAAAACCAGCATCTCTGTAGCCAGCGTTCGTGGCGTTTAATACAATCTGCATGTATTTCTTGTTGAAGAAGCTTGCCTGGCCGCTGAATTTATAAAACCATCTTCTGTCTGTCGGGACGTACTGTTGGAGAAACGAAAATGAATTTATGTTTTATAGGATTCCACCAAAATGTTAAAATTTCAGAAATGCCCCAACAAAAGAAAAACAAATATAAAGAGAATAGCTACATCATAATTGAACATTAGACGGGTAAATGATAGTAGGAAACTTATGAGAAAACTGAAACAACAGTATAAAATCAAGTGAAACCCACACTCGAAAGATAAGATAACTCAGAACAAAGAGAACTCGGAACAAAGATAACTCAGAACAAAGAGAACTCAGAACAAAGATAAATCAGAACGAAGAGAACTCGGAACAAAGATAACTCAGAAAAAAGATAACTCAGAACAAAGATAATCAGAACAAAGATAACTCAGAACAAAGATAACTCAGAACAAAGATAAATCAGAACAAAGATAAATCAGAACAAAGATAAATCAGAACAAAGAGAACTCGGAACAAACAGAACGAGCCAAAGAAACAAAAGCAGAGAATAAAGATATATCTGAAATATAAACAAGAGACACACTTAGGTACCATCAAATATTAGCAAAGAGCCTTTGCAAAGAGCCTTGCGGCATTCTCATAGTTCAAACAATGGTATGCCGTGCTTATAGATATAAAAGTATTACATTTATACTTCTGAAAGTCTTTGACAGATAGGCCTAAACAAGAAAATTAAGTTTATGATAATATTCCTTTTTTACAGATACAAACATATAAACAATTATTAAATGTAAAACGAATACTATCCTATTATTTATGTTATTGGGAAAAAAAAGAATATAAAACATTTTATATTTATTTGGAATCTCACGATAATTAAACAAGCAATAGAAAAAATATACTAAAAAAAAATAAAGCTTATCTATGGGAAGGAACTGCTGAGGTACCGCCATTTATCAGAAAATTACAATGTTTATCTCCCTTTCTATTACATAAAACTAAATTAATTAAATTAGTACTAAATGATTAACTAATTGGTTAACATTTATATTGACTTCCACAGGACACCCTGTATGGTGATCTAATAGAAGGCAGGAAAGCCGCTTGTCGCCCGCTTTTAAGGTATACGGATGTGTGCCAAGGCGACATGAAGCTCTTCAAAATCGACACTAGCAGCTGGGGAAAAGTAACACTGGATAGATCCACATGGAGAGAGAGCATAAAGGAAGGGTCTCGGATTGCCATACACAACAGAAGCAGAAATAAGGGTGAAAATGCAACGGCGCCTGGTGATTATATATGCCCAACCTGTGACCGCAGCTGTGTATCAAGGATTGGCATCTATAGTCACACAAGAAGATGCGAAGGGTAGAAATTATATACATAGTCGTAAAATGCCACAAATATATATTAAGTAGCATTTATTCCCCTTATTTCGAAATCAAACAATATAATTAATCACCAACAATTAATTAACTAATTGTATAATTTTTTTGGTTGATTCATATCTTTTCAGAATTTTATTTTTAAATAAATACGTAAGCAAAGTCTTAACTTGATTCGAGAATGGGAGATGTTAAAACTTTTTACCAGACAGACAGACAGACTTAAAGTCAGACAGACTGACAGAGTGAGTTGATTTAAGCTTTATAAAAATATCCAAGACCCTTAATTCAACTTTAATGTTGCCAACTAGAGTTTCAAAAAAAGCAATTGAACTACGAACGAAAGAACCTAGAAAACTGAGTCAAGTAGTGTTTAAAAGTCTACAAACACTAACATATAACTTTCAAAAAAAGCATAGCTTGTCAACATAATTTTGTATTCTATACACAGGATACACATTTTTCCCGCCATATTTAATAATGTCCATTACAATGTAGTGACTTCTGCCACCAACTTTGCCCCTTACCGCATATTTCCCAAGCTCTTCCGTAAGAAATGGGTCGTACTGAGCTATGGTCTGATAGGTGTCGTCCACAATAGTCTTACGCTGCATTGAGATGCTAATAATGTAATGGTCGACTGGTATTCTGGAGAAGCGGGCATAATTACATATAGCGACGAAGTTGTCTTCCGGTCCCACTTGGCGTAAATTTAAAATTGGTCTGTGCTCTGTTTTAAGATTCGAGAAACAAAAAAGGTATTCTTTAATTGAATATAAATAAAAAACAATCGAAATAAAAAATTCATTAAAAAAAAACCTAAGCTTATCTAACGGGAATAACGCAGCACCTACTACTATATCTTAGAACTAAAAAAACTATTTCTATTTTCATTGAAACATAAAGCTTATTGGAACCGGAGTTGTCAGGTTCTTGAAATGGTTATGTCGTTTTGTCCAGTTTTCTCGGAGATCCAGAAAGAGAGTCGTTACAATAATGAATGTATATTTTGTACAAAGCTTATATCAAGTTACTCTGTCTGTCTGTCTGTCTGGTTAAAAGTGTGTACACGTTATTTCTCCCACATCCATTCTCGGATCAAGTTGAAAATTTGCACAATTATTCATTGACATAGACAAGGATTAATGTATTTTAAAAAAAGTAGCTAATTACACAATTGATACGTGGCAGTGTGGTACTTTGAATACAAGCAACAAGGGAAACTAATACTTCGCAGATATGGTTGAATATGTTGGTTTAAGTCCCCTTAAATATTTGTTAACGTTATTCTTTAAACAAGTATTTATTGTTCCTAACCAAACATGAATCAACAAACAAAAAAATAAAATAAAATATTGGTAATTAATTCGATACTGCTATTCCGCATAAGGGAAATAACTTTTACATTATTGGTAAATATAGTTTAAAGGACGAAGTACTTCCCCTTAGAGAAATTAGTATTTATGTTCGTTTGTTTGTTTTAATTTTTTAAAATGATTTTAATATTTTGCTTGTTAACTATTGGTTAATGTGATGTGAAGGACTACAGGTTGGGGTCGGGCGTGGGGACGAAAGGCCCAGGAGACATCTGAATGGGAAGATGTGTTGAAGCAGACCGGAGCCCTCAACGGGCTGTAGCGCCACTGGGATGGATCGATGAAAATATAGGCAAACTCATCTTGAGATGAAACGAAATAAATTTAGCAGACTAAAGTCATTTATTAAAATGGTATTTTGAACAAAATTTAATTCACTTCACAAAACACGTCTTTTCACTCAGGCATTCTGGGGGCGTCTGTTGTACCAAAGACAGTTTACGACAGTGTCGACTTTCTTGCATCTTACAAACACTGCTTAGCCATTAAAAACAAAGACCGCATCACAAACGAATAGATTAGAGAAAGGTTTCAAAGGCAAACTAAAGCTCTATGGTTATTTTACAAGGTCTTCAAGGCTTGCAAAGACCTTCCTTCAGGGGACAGAACCAGGAAAAAAAAGAAGAGGCAGACAGAGAAAGCGATGGGAGGACAACATAAAAGAATGGACGGCCTGCCAATGAAAGAGGTTCTAACCAATGCAAAATACAGAAATGGAGAAAGACGGTCGACGAATCTTGTGTGATGCCCCAACTGTCAAACAGATTAAGGGATAGGCGAAAGTGAAGGAAGCCACTAACCTATAGCTAATTTCTTCTCACAGTCACCATAGAAACACACACAAATAGACTCCAAAACACTATTCAGTTTTGTGTAAACAATTAGACGTACTAAGAAGCCTCGAAGTTTAAAATCCTTGATCTTAATCGGGATTCGAACTCTCGACAACTCGTTTCGAACCCACTCAACCACGCACTCTTGTAAATAAAAACAAATGTTAACAATATAATGAAATATCAATATCTATGTTATACGTACCATGATATGAAACAATTTCATAATTTAACTCTGCTCGGGCTGTGTTTGAAGAGAGAAGAATGTCATAGGTTGATGAAAGACAACATTTGGTTTTGGCATTGAAAGGGGAGTGAATTATGAAAAGTAAAATTTTAGTGTTAGGGTCTGGAACAGAGTTATGGTTATTAGTATCGACTCTTAAAAGTAAACGTATTTAAGTATGAGCAACTACATGATTCTCCAACTGTATAATAAAGGTTGTGAGGGGGGGGGGGGGAGGAAGGGCGGTGGCTGAGTGGTTATGCGTTAGGCTTCCGAACCTGTAGGGTTCTGGGTTCCAATCTTGGTGAAGACAGGAAACCTGAATTTGTATTTTTAGGGTACAAAGAGTTGTGGGAGGTAAAGGCGGTTGGTCGTTGTGATGACCACAAGATACCCTGCTCGTTAACCGTTGGCCATAGAAACAGATGACCTTAACATCATCTGCCCCGTAGATCGCAAGGTCTGAAAGGAGAACTTTTATTTATTTTTTTAAATCATCAAGGTGACAGTCATATTTCAAAAGTTGGCAATTCACTAAGTGGAAAGGGCAGCACAGTTTAACTCTTTCTCTCCGTATTATTTTCCACGTTCTGACGGAATAATTCATTTTTGATTGACTAACGTTTTCGTTTGTTATCAGAATATGTTTTAGTTGGTGTAGGGTTAAAGGTGAAAGCATACTCCAATTATAGAACACAAAGTAAAGTTAATATAATGAAACATTAATTTAATTTAATGAGGTCAAATCAAAGATGGCATCGTCAATTAGGAGAGAAAGAGTTAAAGACTCTTTAGCTCAAAAACAATAAATAGTGCTAATTATACATAAAACTTTCGGGATCTTTGGGCGCCTTTGAGTCCACACAGCTCTAATGGGCACTCGCGTACATCCGTATATCTTAAAAAACGGACGACCAGCGGCTCTCCTGCCTTCTATTAGATCACCATACAAAATGTTTTGATTGAGTCGACCTACTGGCATTCTACAAACGTTGTCAAGCCAGCAAATAAAAGTTAATGATATAAAAAAAATGCAATACAATGTGATGGACAGTATATGAAAAGATTTTAGTTGCCTTAGCTGACATAGAAGAGAGCACCTAGTTGCATGCGGCCTCACAACGAGACAGCTGGAGGTCGCTCACAAAAGAAAATCCGCTGCCGATGACAGGCGCAGACGGCGAAAAGAAAATCTAAATCCACCACCTGCTGACAATTGTTATGCTTGCCCTGGATGTGGCAAAATATGTAGGACATGCTGCATTCCTCACTAATCTTCGGACTTGAAGACAAGCCTTATTATTTTTATATTAGTATATTATAAGCTAAAGTGCCAGAAATGTAATTAATTGTGCATTGCTAAAATATGCACATAAATTATTGCATCCTTTTTAAAAAAAAATACACTTAGTAACTTAGGTCATTTCGACATTTGTAAACCGAACACTCTATAGTCTAGATCTAGCTCTATACCCATTCCTATCTTTATCTTATCTTATATAATACAGACGTTACTTCAAAATAGATGATTACTTCCTACGCGTCATGCATTCAAGTAAATCTTTAAAATTTGACTTACATTCTAATAGTGTTAAAGTAATTACAACTAAAAACAGAGTCATTCTAATGTCATCGTTTGCTCCTGCAGAATAGCAGAAGTCAAATATGCCCCTAGACAATGTTAAGAAATAACTTTATAAGTCTTCCATTTTTACGGAAGTGTTATGATCTCTGACCTATGTAGGTATGTGATTAAAATTTAAGACGCACACATTATATATAGGTATGTGATTAAGAATTTAGATAATTACATTGGTTTGGCTCTGGTGTGCAATTTTAAATAGTGAATTTTACACAATAAACTTTTTTTTTCTTTCAAGAAGGAATGATCTAAACATGTTTATCAAGTAATTCTCAGAGTAGCGTAATGCCTCAAAAATACAACGACACTGGACTCTGGTCTGGGCAGTAGGCCTACCTGTCAGGGATCAATGTCCATTCTGCCTTGTTAGCTTGGTCTATCCATTTTCTCCGTGTTTGATTTTTTTACATAGATTATCTACCTTTGTTCATTATTATCTACCTTTGCTCATTTTTGTCTCTTAATAAAACCGCAGTTGCGTATTTTGTTAAGATTTACATTTTCCTTACAGAGGCTAAACCAAAAGAACATTTTTTTAAAAATATGATTAATTGTTAATTTTAAACTGTAGAAAGATAAATATTGATATGTAAAAGGGTCGAACAGTTTTGCCACCCCCACCGGCCCAAAACACTATCTTATCTTATCGCATCTTATCTTATAAATTACAGACGTTACTTCAAAAAAAGAAGATGATTACGTGTCCATAAGTCAATCTAGTCATGCATATTAATAAATGACTTAAACATTGTTGGTTTTCCAGGCTGATTCAGGCAACCCGTTTCATGCTCTACAAGCAAGTCCTGGCATATGGAACAAGGAATGTGCCTTTATCTTTGTTGTATCGACTGAAGACATGCTAGACATCTGGCGAGTCTTTCTGACGACGTTGTGTCTTAGGACGGATGTTTACTAATACTGTAATGTACTAGTTTAGAGAGTAGGTTAGTTTTGTTAGACAAATTTATTGTGTATAGTTTTAGCGACGGTAAAAGTAGTGACGTAGTAAGACAGACTTATGACGTAGGAGACAGACGAACAGGAGACCAACATGGCTTTCATCTAGAAGTAGGCTGTTTTGAATATGATCTAGAAATAGGCTGTTTTGAATATGATCTAGAAGTAGGCTGTTTTGAATATGATCTAGAAGTAGGCTGTTTTGAATATGATCTAGAAGTAGGCTGTTTTGAATATGATTTAGAAGTAGGCTGTTTTGAATATGATCTAGAAGTAGGCTGTTTTGAATATGACCTAGAAGTAGGCTGTTTTGAATATGATTTAGAAGTAGGCTGTTTTGAATATGATCTAGAAGTAGGCTGTTTTGAATAGTAAGTAGAAATAGCGACGTCTTAGGAAGACTGGACGGATTTCCCAGTGGTTAATAAAGTATCATTTTATAGAACTGAATGTTGTTATCAGCTATATTCAACTTGTAATGCTCTGTGGCTAATGTTAAGTAATAAATGATACTTAGTCGAAGTCAGATTAGATTAGCCCGTAACAATACTAATGTAGGGGAAAGAACTGGCAGAATGTGACTTCTAAAATAGGCAGTTTGGGAATGTCTTACAAAGGTCGTCGGGCACATATCTGAGACCCAAAGAAAGTGTCTTCCTGAAGTGGGAAGCAAGCAGTGCCTGGGAGGATTATGTCGTTGTCTTAATTTTAGGTGTGGCATAATTTATAGGTCAGTTGTGGACTTTCATTAACTTAGAGCACCAAAGTTTTTCTACACCACGAAACTGCTGCAGGCGTATTATATCATAACTTATAAAACTTGAGCTAACTTAAATATGATCTTAGTGAACAAAACTAAATAAAACATTTATTTTGATTTTCAATATTGCATGTATTTTTAATGTTAGATGAAATACATAAATGTAGAAGACTTTAGTGATACTATAAAATGGTATTTTGAACAAAATTTATTTAAATTAATAAAACCAAAAAAAAAACACGTTTTTTCAACTCTATCAATCTGGAGTCGTCTCTGGCCTAACTGGGCCAATAGAGAGCAATGCCGCCCATCTTGCAACATTCACACATAGCCACCAACCACACGCTAAACCCTTCCCAACGTCACCATGGAAACAAACACACTCACAAGGTCGAAACTCGGTCTGCGCGGTTTTGGTGAAACACTGCACTCATCCTTAATCTTTAGACTTGAAGAAATTGCCTTATACAAGAATAAAACAAATAGATATCTGACTGAATTAAATAATGCAAGCGAACAAACACAAACTACCCTAACCCTGAACTATAAAACATGTCAAAATTTGAAAAAAATAAAATAAAAAACGAAAATAAAAAAAACAAAACAAAAAAGAAAAAAAAAAGAAGAAAAAAAAATACAAAGATCAAAATTTTAATTTTCAGTTTAAATATTTTAAAATTTTTAAATATTTTTATTTTTTAACTTTTCATGTTCACACAAAATTTTAACAATTGAAAAAAAATATAATCACAAATCATACATTTTTGTTCTTTCTGCACATGAAGACTGAGGCTCGGTGGCTGGGAGTCCAGGGTTCGACTCCTGGTGAAGATGTCGAATTTTAATTTCGGAACACTTAGGGCGCCTCTGAGTCCACCCAGCTCTTATGGGTACCTGACAATTATTGGGGAAAACTAAAGGCAGTTGGTCGTTGTGCTGGCCACATAACACACACGTTAACTCTGGGACACAGAAACAGATGACCTTCGCAAAAATTTGATCTTCTTTAAGATA